>NC_058130.1:748319532-748341343 GCF_016433145.1 Gracilinanus agilis
TAGTCAAAATCAGAAGGGAAACAACAAATTGGGAAAAAATCTTTATAACGAAAAACTCTGACAGGGGTCTAATTACTCAAATATACAAGGAGTTAAAGCAATTGTATAAAAAATCAAGCCATTCCCCAATTGATAAATGGGCAAGAGACATGAATAGGCAATTTTCAGGTAAAGAAATCAAAAGTATCAATAAGCACATGAGAAAGTGTTCCAAATCTCTAATAATTAGAGAAATGCAAATCAAAACAACTCTGAGGTATCACCTCACACCTAGCAGATTGGCTAAAATGGAAGAAGGGGGAGTAATGAATGTTGGAGGGGATGTGGCAAAATTGGGACATTAATGCATTGCTGGTGGAGCTGTGAACTGATCCAGCCATTCTGGCTGGCATTTTGGAATCATGCTCAAAGGGCTATAAAAGAATGACTGCCCTTTGATCCAGCCATACCATTGTTGGGTTTGTACCCCAAAGAGATCATAGATAAACAGACTTGTACGAAAATATTTATAGCTGCGCTTTTTGTGGAGGCAACAAACTGGAAAAGGAGGGTATGTCCTTCAATTGGGGAATGGCTGAACAAACTGTGGTATATGCTGGCAATGGAATACTATTGTGCTAAAAGGAATAATAAACTGGAAGAGTTCCAGGAGAACTGGAGAGACCTCCGGGAACAGATGCAGAGCGAAAGGAGCAGAGCCAGAAGAACATTGTACACAGAGATTGATATACTGTGGTAAAATCGAATGTAATGGACTTCTGTACTAGCAGCAATGCAATGACCCAGGACAATTCTGAGGGATTTATGGTAAAGAACGCTACCCACATTCAGAGGAAGGACTGCAGGAGAGGAAACATAAGAAAAACAACTGCTTGAACGCATGGGTCAGGGTGGACATGATTGAGGGTGTGGACTCGAAAATACCACACCAATGCAACTACCGACAATTTGGAAATAGGTCTTGATCAATGACACATGTTAAAACCAGTGGAAATGTGCATCGGCCATGGGTGGGGGGGGGTGAAGGGGAAAGTAGGAGCATGAATCATGTAACCATGTTAAAAATGAATATTAATAAATGTTTAAAAAATATAAATATGGTATAATGCTGAGTGGGTTAGATAACACACTAGATGGACAAGACAAGGGCCAAAACAACTTTGGCATGATACCACATTGGAGTGGCTCTAATAAGAGAAAATCAAATAGGAAAAAATGCAGTTTTATGCTTAGGTAAAACAAAAGGAAATAAAATAAAATCTTTAGAAGTACCAGATGGAGAAGGCTTGATTAGATAGCAGTTGATATGAAATAAATCTGGATGTTTCAATGGCTTATATATGAAGTCAGTATGATTACAAATAAGGCAAACTCATGAAATGAGTGTCTTCAATAAAAAAAAAACTTTAATATTCTTTCAAGTCAATTATGGTGGGGAGATATCAATGGAATGGGACAAGGGCCATGAGATACTCAGTGCTATTATTGATGCACTGAGTCCATTTCTGAGTAAACTACTTCCTTCAGATTCTCTCTTTAGAAAGCAAAACAATATTGTTCCTGGAATAGTTGTACCCAGTATGGACCTGCCAGTAGGTGGAAGTGATTTATCTAGTAACATGTTACTTTAATTATTTCTAACAAGTGTCTAGTTTGATGAAGGAATGAAAATGCATCTAAATGTAAATATAGCACATTATGATATATGTGTGTATTATACATATGCATGTATAATACACACATATATTTGTTCTTATTTAGATGTTTTTAGTCATGCCCAACTCTTTGTGATTTCCTTATTTTAGATTTTTTGGCAAATATATTGAAGTGGTTCTCTAGCTCATTTTATAAATGAGGAAACTAAGGCAAACAAGGTTAAATGATTTTATCTGGGTCAACTAGGTAGCAAATATATGAGGCTAGTTTTGAATTCAATACTTTCTGATTCCATATCTATTGAGCCACCTTACTGCCCCAACATTATATTTGTTATTCCTGTTGGCTCCCAGAGGAGCATAGGGCCGCAACCATCTCACGCCAATGGACTCTGTTCTGGGCAACTTCCTCCAGCTGGGCCCATGTCATTCCGATGGCCTTTGTTTCGTTTTCGGCAGATCTTCGAACTTGTGGTGTAAACTGCCTGAAAGGTCGTTGAATGATTTCAACTTAGTTCTAAAAGTTGCCACCAGGAGTTGATGGTCCGAGGTCACATCTGCACATCATGGACTCTGTTGGAGAGCAATCTTCCAGACTAGGCGATCATTGGTTTTGTTGGTTTAATGAGGTTGCCGTTTCTGTAGCAAGTGAGACTTTTTACGGGGTGAGGTTGCTAGCCCCATGCCCAACCCTCCTCCTTTTTCAGCCGGGCTTGGGACCGTCCTTGGCGGAGTTAACATTATATAGTTATGAGTTTTCTATTATTTTTGAGGGTTCCTAAACATTATATTTAGGAACCCTCAAAAATAATAGAAAGCTCATAACTATTTTCAATTATTCATCAATGATACATGATTCTGTATAGATACTGGGCCAGATTGCCATTGTAGTCCATTAACAATTTGAAAATGAGATTGAACAAGAAACTATCAGTTCATATCTGAATTTTTGTCTCACAGTCGTCCATTTTCCACACTCCAAGGGAATCTTTCAACTGAAATGGATGTGGGAAGAGAATATCAAAATAAAAACAACAACAAAAACACTTGGCAAAGGTTTCCGGATATAAATTTAAAAATTCTTTTCCTTCACTGCAAATTAAAGGAGATTATTTTTAAAGATGGTAAAGGCATTTGAAAAAAATGTTTAATTTTCCATAAGAAAAAAAATTCTTGTTTAAGTAGTAAAGGTCAGCGTGTGATGTTATCAAATATAAATTCTCAAACACTGGAAATATGTTTAAAAATAGTTTCTGGGAAAGCCCTCCAGTAGAAAGGGTGCTTCATTTGGTTAGTTTTTGTCCTCTTTGGTTATGTGGCAACTATCCAAAGGGTAAGAATAAATCATTTTTACTCTAAGACTGCTTTCCATTTGTGTGAGAAAACAAATAGTCTCTTATTGTTCTAGAGAGATGTGAAAATAGAAAGGAAGTAGTGGGAGAGAAAATATGGACAAGTAGGGACCAGGGGTTGAAGCCAAGATGATGGAGAAGGTATACAGGCTTATCAGTTCTCCACCAAATTATTTTCCCAAAAAACATATGTTGTACCCCCTCAGAATGAATTCTAAAGCAGCATAACAGATGCAAAGACAGGGTAAAGTAATTCTTCAGGCTAAAACAACTTAGAAGGCCAGCAACAGAAATGTAGTGCACTGGAGTAGAAATGGAGGGCAAAGCATCACATCAAGGCAGGTCCCACCATGGCATCAAGCCCTGGGCATAGCTGAAACAGTAGGAAAGGCTTCCAAACCTCCTAGGCACAGATGGTAAAAGGAATCAGACAACTGCTTAGAAGGAGAGTGCACGAGTTCCCTTGCTGGCTGTAGGTCTAAGACTCTTAAGGGATTGCCCATATGCAGAACCAGGTAGCAATCCTGAGGCGAGGTTTCAGGGTGAGGAGAAGCACGAGCACACACCACCATTTGTGGCCACAGGGAAGCAGGGTATCCTGGTTATGGTTGCAAGAGATAAAAGAATGCTTGTGGTTATTCACAAACCAGAGCCCAAACTGGGAAAACATTAAAAAACACCTTTTCTAACATCATACACCCTTGGAAGAACTGAAATAAATTCTCCAGAGCCATTTCCGAAGGCAGGTGCACAAAGAACCTGAAGTCTGGAAGAGTATTAGTTTCATCACAGTAACAGAGACCAACTTTTTTGCTCATTAAAAGAAAAAGGCTAAAAATGAGCAAGCAACAACAAAAAGAAACAATATAGAAAGCTATTTTTGTGACACTAACTCAAGATGATAACAAAGTAAATACTGCTGCATACAGAATCTTCAAGAAAAATAGGAATTATTCTCAAGCTCCAAAAGAATTATTAGAGGTGTTCTAAAAGGATTTTTAAGATCAAATAAGAGAGATAGAGGCAAAATTGGGAAAAGAAATGAGAATGATACAGGAAAATCATGAAAAAAGAGATAACAACTTGAAAAAGGAGGTACATAAAACATTGAAGAAATTAATGTCTTATAAAAGAGAATAGTCCAATGCATAAAAGAGGAACAAAAGTCTGATGAAGGAAAATCTTTAAAAAGCAGAATTGGTCAAATGAAAAAAGGCATAAAAAAGTGTGTTGAAGAAAAGACTGTCTTTAAAGGCAGAACTGGTCATAAATAGAGAGTTACACAAGTTTATTGAGGAAAAGAACTCTTTATAAATAGAATTGGCCAAATGGGAAAGGAATTACAAAAGTTCAGTTAAGAAAAATCATGCCTTAAAAATTAAATTTGGGCAAGTAGAAGCTAATTATTCCCCAGATATCAAGAAACTAAATATCAAATAAAGTCAAAATAATGAAAATATAGAAAATGCGAAATATGTCATTGGAAAAACACCTGCCTATAAAATCTAGGAGAGATAATCTAAGAAATATTGAAGTACCTGAAAGTCATGATAAAAAAGGGCTTATACATCAAGAAATTATCAAGCTAATTATAAAGAAATCATTCAGGAAAAGGGAAAATGGAAATTAAAAGAATTCATCAATTCACTTCCTGAAATCAACCCCAAAGACATCCTTCCCAGCCATATTATGGCCAAATTCCAAGACTCCCAGACCAAGGAGAAAATATTGCAAGTAGCAAAAAAGAAATAATTAGAATATTATGGGGCCAGAGTCAAGCAACTTCTACATTAAAAGATTGTAGGGCTTGGAAAGTGATGTTCCAGAGGGCAGTGGAGCTGGCACTTCAACCAAAAATCAGCTACCCAACAAAATTGAGTATAATCCTTCGGGGGGAAAATGATTATTCAATGAAATAGAAGACTTTCAAACATTTTTGATGAAAAGATCAGAGTTAAATTGAAAATTTGATTCTTAAATATAAGATTCAAGGGAAGCATAAAAAGGTAAACAGAAAAAAAACATCAAAAGACATTCATTAAGGTTGAAGTGTGTACATCCCTACAAGAGGTAATGATTCTTAGAATGCCAAAAAAATGGCATCTTCCAGAGAAAAAGAACTGATAAAAATCTGAATTCAGACCAAAGCAAACTTAATTTTTTTCTTAAATTTTTTCTTTCAAGTTTTTTTTTCCCACAAAAGGATTAATGTGAAAAATGTTTTCCATGTTGCACATCTAAAATTTGAGATTGCTTTCTTGGTTAGAGTGGTTTGGGAGGGAGGGAGAAAAATTAAGATTAAATATTTTTTGAAAAATGTTGTAAAAACTGTTTTCATGTGTAATTGATGAAAAATAAAACATAAAAAAGTGGGAACCAAAGCTCAAAGAAAGAAAGATGATTTCTACTTCATGAGAAAAGATAGGAGAAAGAAAGAAGGAAAGAAAGAAAGAAAGAAAGAAAGAAAGANGGAAGAGAGGGAGGGAGGGGAAAAGGAGGGAGGGAGGAAGGAAGGAAGGTACAAAGGAAGGAAGAAAGGAAGTAAAAGAAAGGAAGGCCAAAATAATCAAGGGCCTCAAGTTCTTGCCATATGAGGATAACTTGAAAGAATAGGGAGTTTTTAACCTGGAGAAAAACTTTTCTTAAGGACATGTAAGTTGTCTTCAAATAGTGGAAGAACCACCATTTAAAAGAGTCATGAGACTTGCTTTGTCTGTTCAGAAAAAAGGAGAATTAGAGATAAGAAGCGAAAGGTAGAAAGAAGAAAAATTTGGAATTGATGTAGGAAAAAAAGAAAAAAAACCTTTATTATAGATAGTATTTCTCCAAAACTGAGATGGGGCTCCCATAGGAGATAATGTCTTCCTTTCCTTTGGGATCTTCAAACGGAAGCTAGATGACCACTTCTCTGGTCTTTTCTAATTGAGATCCCATTTATATATGAGTTGTATGAGATGGCCAGTATGAGGAAGTGGGAGATTTGGAGGTAGACCTTTCAGATACATAGCTGGACACTTGAAGAAGTAGTGTCCAGCCTGCAGATGGAAAATCAGTCATATATACTCTATGTAAGGTCACTCAGGGCAACTTAGGTAGAACCAAAAGCCATACCATTCCTATAAACCATTGCCTCTTCTGGCCATGTTTTATGGATTCTCTGGGCTATTTTCTCTTGCACCAAAGTTCTTTATGAAAGTTAGAAAAATATATCCTCAGCCTGGTTGAATTAATCAAAGTAGCTAAGAGTATATATAGTAAGTTCTGAGAGCATAAATCTTCAAAACCATTTTTTTTCTGACACGATTATTTGAAAGGCGACCAGTAATTTAGGACAAGCTATTGACATAGACTTTATTATTCCACTCTCCTTCCCTCTCCCCCTCCCACTTCCCAATGTCTAACATCAGATAAAGCCAGAAATACCCACACACAGTCATATTTTACTTCTTTTTTTTGACATGGGATTTTCCTTGTGACTTTGTGTGCCAATAACAGTACTACTTTGTTCAGCAACGCAGAGTAAAGTTTACAAAGAATCCTTTAGAAAGTCTTGTCAAGATCCGTAATTTTTGACAGCATTGTCTTCTTTAGGTTGAGTATTACTGGGTGTCAGTGGCATTGTAGAGAAGGCCCAGAATAAAATCTGAGAATCAGACTAGAAGATTGGGGATGCTGAGTCCAGAAAAGAAAAGCCTTAAAGACTTACATCTTATCCATGTATCCAGAGGTCTATCTACTGCAGTTGGCCTTGATCTGCTTGGCCTCATGTTTATTTTATTTTATTTTGATTTATTTATTTATTTGTCTGGGGGGTAATTAATTAATGAATTCATTAAGAGTATTTTTCCATGGTTACATGATTCATGTTCTTTCCCTCCCTTCCTCTACCCCCTCTCCCGTAGCCAGCGTGCAATTCTATTGGGTTTTACATGTGTCATTGATCAAGACCGATTCCCATATTATTAATATATGCGTTAGGGAGATCACTTAGATGACTTCATGTTTAGAACAAGAAAAGCTAGAATTCTCAGGGACTAAGTTTCTTTCCATATGTAAATAAATGCCTGAGCAATGAGTTATCCAAGGAGAGAAGGGGAAGCTTTGGGACATGGTAGCCTTCATATCAAAAGAGGTATGGAAGCATAGGCAAGTGGTGCCTATCAGGATGCTGAGATTCTAACTCAAATAATGGTTGAATTAAATTTATCTCAATTGTCACCTCTTAGTTTTGGCCCTTCTTCATTTCCCTTAACTATTAAGAAATCCCTCCCTTGCTTGAATTACTTTATTTAATTTTTTTTTTAATCTTGTCTGAGTCTTTGTGACCTCATTTGGGGTTTTCTTGGCAAAGCTACTAGTCATTTGTAATTTCTTTTTCCAACTCATTTTACAGATGAGGAAGCTGAGGCAAATGGGGCTAAGTAACTTATCCCGAGCCACACAGTGAGTAAGTGTAAAAGGCCAGATTTGAACTAAGAAAGTTGAGTCTTCCTCATTTCAAAACCAGTGCTCTATCCACTGAGCCACCTAGCTGCCCATTACTTTATTTATGATTTATAATTCACTTATTTAAATACATGCTGCTTATCGTTAATAAAATATTAGCCTTTTGCAGGTTTTCCTCCTTATTTTTTATCCCCATCACAGTACTTGGCACATAACAGGCACTTAATAAATGTTTGCTGATTAACAGTAAAGTATAAACTCCTTGAGGGCAGAAATTATTTCACTTTTGAATTTGTATTCCAGTCCTACCTCAGAGCCTAGCCCATTGGCATTGCTGCTGTCGTTGAATTATTTCAGCTTTGTGTGACTCTTCATGGCCCCATTTTGGGGATTTTCTTGGCAAAGAAGACAATGTTTACCATTTCCTTCTCCACATCATTTTTACAGATGAAGAACTGAGACAAACAGGCTTAAGTGGCTTGCCCAGAAGTCACACAACTAGAAAGTACCTGAAGCTGGATTTGAACTTATGAAGGTGAGACTTCTTGATTCCAGGGCCAGAATCGTCTGCACTAAGGTGCCATCTAGCAGCCCTACCTGCATATTGTTGATGATTAATAAATAATTGTTAGAATGAATTAGATTGTATTGAATTGTCTCTAAGGTTCCTTCTAAACCTGTGTTTTTGAGATTCTGAGACTCAATTAAAGGAACTAGAAATAAACAAAATGTACTTTTCCCCCCAAGGACTCACAAAAGCCTCCTATAAACCTGGGTACTTTAGAACTGGTACAAATATCATTTAGTGCTCTTGTTTTGAAAATGGAGAGATATTTTTCTCTTTAGCGATTTCAGAAACAAAAATGGAGTGTTTTAGTGTCCCTTTAAGGAATGATTTCCTATTTCAATCCCCCTCCCTAAAAAAAAAGAAAATCAATAATGCGGAGGAAGGAATATCAGAACAGGTAAAAGCAGAAACTTTGGTGTTCATTTTTTTTTTAAAGAATACATAGACTGGAGAGAAGATTAAATTTAGCCTGGACTGTGACATTTGTAGAAACATTTTGTGCGGGAGTGAGAAACTTCATCTTCACTAATGATGACATTTTAATACGATCGTCTTTTTCCCTGAACCATACTCTTGAAGGTAGATTAATTTATCTCCTCAAGGATTCCTTCCGTGCCACACTTTACACACTTTAAAGGGACTTCTTTTTTTTCCTTTTGTTCATTGCACAGAAAAGATGTGATTAATTAACTGCTTTAAGAGAATTCTCCAGGTCGGTGCAGTTTTATATGCCTTTTGTAGCTGTAGCTACTCTGGTATTATTTCTAAGATTCAAGATCAGAGTCTCAGAGATAAAAGAGATAATCTAATCCAATTATTTGATTTTACAGATGAGGAAACTGAGGCTCAGAGAAATGAAGTTATTTGCCCCTAGCCGTATGGAGTCAAGATTTTTCCATAGGTCATCTGACTCCAAATCCCATGTCCTTTCTATTGTACCACATGCCCTGCTCTTTCAAGAGAAAATCAAATTAATATTTTCTATTAGTCTAGGACAGACACTCATATATGTCTTGTTCTTGGTTTAATCAAAAATTAATCATTAAGCAAGCATGTATTAAGCACTAGCATGCATTAAACTTTAGTAGATGCCAAATACTATGCTACATGTCTAGGAAAATAAAGGTAAAAGTAAAAACAGTCCTTGCTCTTAAGGAGCTTATATTCTAATGAGAAAGACAACATGTATCTATAAAATTATATGCATTAGAGAGAGAGGAGAGAGACAGTGAGACAGAGAAACAGAAAGAGAAAGAGAGCAACAAATAGACATCCAATAAAATACTTCTTTTAGACTATAAATACTCAAAACTAGATGTGACCTTAGAAGCCATCTAGTCTAATGCTTTATTTTACAGAGGAAGAAGCTGAGACCCAGTGAGGTGCTATTGTGTTCTTGTTACATGAGAAGGAATCAGAATTGAAAATAGATCCTAAATACAAGGGACTCATAAAGGAAAAGGTTATCCACCACCATGAAAAGAATTGACAGTTTGAATCCAGATTGAAGCATTCCATTCTTCACTTTATTTCCTTTTTTTTCTTGTACAAGCAATATGTGTCTTCTTTCACAACATGGTGAACAGGAAAATGTGTACTGTATGATAAAACCTATACAACCTATGTCATATTACTTGCTGTCAGGGGTGAGGGGAGGTCTGGGATGGAGGGAGAGAACATGGATTGCAAACTGGCAGAAAATGATGATTAAAAGTTGCATTGACATGTCAAAATGAAATAAATATAAAGAAGAGCAAAAGAAACAAAGAGATGAAAGTAGGTCCCTTCACTTCAATTCAAATTATCTTGCCAGAATAGACAACAGTATAGAGTGAAAAGGCTATTAAATTCTAAATACAGAGACATCCAGGTTCAAATCTTCCATCCAACACTTCCTAATTTGTTTCTAGAAATGTCGCTTTACCCTCTATCATTTTCTCTGTCATATAAATGTAATAATAATTTAAATTTTTATTACATAGAGTTAAAGAGGTAACATTGACTAGTGGATAGAAAGTTGACCTCATGACCAATGGATCTCATTCAAATATCTTCTGATACATATTGGTTTTATGATTCTGGACAAGTCATTTAACCTCCTAAAGTGCTGTGTAAATTTCTAGACTATATTCAGTTGATTTTCACCTTTTTTTAAAAAAAGAATGTTTCCTTTCAGAGAGTTCCCTATAACAAGAAAATCTCAGATCTTATCTTTATTCTTAATTTTTTGGGTTGTTATATGGATCAAATGACTTAATGCATGCTTTGGAAATGAATGTATTTTGGAAACCTTACAATGTTCCCAAGCATGCACATATCAAGCATTTACTATTTGTTGCTCACTGTGGTAAGGACTGAGAATACAAAGATGAAGAAAAGATAAAGTCTCTGTCCTTAAGAAACCTACATTAGAATCATCAAGATAAACAATCTGCTCTTATTATTGTTATTGCCATTCTGAATTGGCTACATTGGATTTAGTTTTCTTTCTGTCTCTACCTCTGTCTCTCTCTTTGTCTCTCTCTGTCTCTCTCTGTCTCTCTCTGTCTGTCTCTGTCTCTGTCTCTGTCTCTGTCTCTCTCTCTCTCTCTCTCTCTCTCTCTCTCTCTCTCTCTCTCTCTCTCTTTCTGTCCATCTGTCCATCCATCTATGTGTGTGCAAGTATGTGTGTGTGTGTGTGTGTGTGTATCTGTCTCTCTTTCTCTCTGATTTCCAATAAAAAGATGAGTTGGTGTTGTCCAGAGTTCTGAAATGGTTATGTGTTGAGTCTTATCCCTTAATCCACTGTTTCCCCTCGAATGATCTGTATGTAGGAATCAGTGAGAATAGGTCAAAAACTGGTAAACACATGCTTTATTTCTATACCCTCCCCCCACCCCGGCCATTGTCATTGAGCCAACTTAATGTTACAGGGGAAGGTAGCTTAAAGAAAACAAGAGGAACAAAAGACATTTGTCCAGAATTAAGCTTCTTGACACAGGGGTCTTAAGCTTTGTGAACTCCTCCCCTTCCTGATGCTGAAAATACACTGCAGTTGCTACATTAGGGTTATTTTTCAGTCATGACATTGCTGAAAGGCTCCAGAGAAAATTCAAACACATCAAGTGAGACAAAAGAATTGGAATTATTTCTATTTGTAAGGAAAGGAGAAATGGAGCAGGGTCCAAAATCAACATTGTTTTGAAGTGCCTTCAATACCTTCGAAACTTTATAGGGCTAGCAAAAATTGTACTTGGAGTTGATATCAATTTTGATATCAATATTATAAAAATAATATCATCTTTTTGCTTTTCTATTGATTTCGCATTTCTCAGAATTTAGAGACTGAAATGAATTTTAAGTCCAAGGCTTCTGAATCTTTTGCTTCATGGACCCTTTTGGACTGTCTGGTGAAACTTGTGGTTCCCTTCTCAGGGTATATTTAGTAGCTTAAACTGAAGAGTAGTTTGGCATGCATAAAGTAAAATAAAGAGACTAACAAAAGAAAATATTTTTATTGAAATATATCTATCAAATCACATTAAAAACAGAAAGTTTGTGAAAAACAAGTTAAAAAACCCTAATTTCCAATCCAACCCCTTTATTTGCCAGGAGAGAACACAGAAGACCTTGGAGGTAAAATAAATGTATCCCATGACTCACAGTTATTAAGGGCTGCAATTTAATCCTTTCAAGATCCTCTTAAGCTAATAAAGCTTTTTTCTGTATCTGAGAGGGGAAAGTCAAGGGATCAAGTTAGTGAAGGAATTTGGTCAAGAATACATAGCTTATTAGGAATGGAGTTGGAACAAGAACCCAAATTCTCTGATGCTTGCTTCACAGGATCACAAAAGCAGATCTAGAAATAAAAAGGACCTCAAGAACCATTCCGTCCATGCACCCCTCAATTTTATATTTGAGGAAAGTGAAACCCAGACAGAGTAAATGATTTGCCCAAGTTGCATGAATAATAAATGGTCATAACTGAAATTTGAATTCAGATCTTCCAACTCTAGATACTTTGGCTTCTTGACTGTTTAGTGCATAATAACAATCCATAGTTAAATATAACATGCACTGTCATTTATTCTAAAACTGTCTTTAGTATCCCCTACCAATCATGCCAAGCTGTCAAGGAGAAAAGAGTATGGATGGTAATGATCACTATCGTATCTATCACTCCCCAGATGAGATTAAATTTTAATTCATCAATCATTTATTAAAATTCTGTTAAGCAGCTTGCTAGAGAAAAGGGAAACCTCACATTGCATTAGCTATAGAGTTTGCCCTTCCAAAGTCACTAAGGAGTTAGTGCTCTTTAAGGCCTTTATCACAGCATTCTGGCAAATTTGAATCCCCCAAATAAACTACACATATAATATCTTATTTAATCTTCATAATTATCTTGAAATGTATGCACTACGTTGTTGTTGTTCAGTTGTTTCAGTCATGTCAAACTCTTTGAGACTCTACTTGGGGTTTTCTTGGCAAAGATACTGAAATGCTTCACCATTTCCTTCTCTAGTTCATTTTACAGATGAGAAAACTGAGGCAGAGTTAAGTGACTTTCCCAGCGTCACACAGCTAGTAAATGTCCAAGGCAGGGTCTTTCTGATTCCAGAGCTGGCACTCTAACCATTGCATCACCTAGCTCCCCAATATGTCTGCCATATTTATCTACATTTTATAGATGAGGGAACTGATGCACAAGGAAGTAACTTGCCCAGAGTCAAGTATTCTATTCACTATGCCATCCACCTGTTTTAGACTATAGAGAATTTTTAAGGTCACCAATAAACATATGAATTTATTAAAATGTTTTCCAAAAGTTAGCAAATCTGATCAATTGAGCAAAAAAATCTGACATTTACATTCAATATTCCGCAGCCATGGAGAATCTTTCTCTATACCCAACACACACACACATCCACATACTTCTGCAAAAGAATGTTTTCTAATAGGAGAAGACAATAGATATAAAGGAGTGTTAGTCAAAGAGAAGTGACCGAGTATGGGGTAATCATAGGCAAGGTGAATGGAGCCATAGAAAAATTGATTATCAGTTCCTTTCTAGGAATAGTAGGATTTATTTTATGCCAGGACTCAGAAGTGAAAAGTATTTCAGTGTATGGGTCATTCCACATGTCATGAAGGTATCTGGGGTGCAGAGGAAAAGGGTATGGGTGCAGTTGAATATTAATAATTCCCACCAATCAGGAGCCCAAATCCTTAGGGCAGAGCCTATAGAACAACTCAGATCCAAAGCAAAGGGAAAGGATGGAGTGAAACCTTATGAAATGAAAATGTATCAAGTCTAGTCTTTCTCGTGAATTCATTTTGTATCTTCAACTGTCCCTTAACCATCTATAGCTAAGTATTTTGTAGGCAACTCAACCTCATTATGTTGTTAGGAGGAAGCATCCTTTACCCAAAAATCTCCTCCCACTAAATCTCTCATTTCAAAATCTCTCTAATTCCTAATCTACTCTAATTTCTCCCAGTCACCAAATCCCTCAATTTCAAACTTCTTCATTCTCAATCATCCCATACGTGTACTTCATTTGCAAATTTTGTCATTTTTACTTTCATAGCATTTCTGATATATTAGTGTGTCTGTATAAATATCTTGTAAATTCCCCATAGGGATGAAGATAACAAAGTGTGGGGGGAACTGGTGGGAAGACTCAGATATAATTTCCAAGGGAAAGAATATGGAATGACTAGGGCATGATGGGATTGATAGATAGGTCATTAAACATTTCACCAACCTGCCATTAAATGAAATGGACCACATAAAATTAATTTTTTGTTGTTGGTTTGGTTTTGGCCACATAATACTGTATAATCTGCTTCCTACCATTTTCTGGGCTTGATGTGGGCCATAAAGCTTCTTGAGGTGAAAGAATTGATGTAGTGATTACGTGCCAGGTGCTACTGAGGAAACAAAGGAAATAAAAAATGTACAAAATTAAGGAACCAGTTTCTACACTTCTGTATAAGCCCAACCATCTGTGCATGTGGTAGAGAGTGGCCATAATGGTAACACAAGTTTAAGGGTTAATATACATGAATTTTGGAGCAGTTAGGTGGCTCAACGGAAAGAGAGCCAGACCTGAAAACGGGAGATCTTGGGTTCAAATTCAGTTTTAGACACTTCCTGACTATTGGGGCAGTTAGGTGGTTCAATGGAGAGAGAGCCAGACCTGAAAATGGAAGATCCTGGATTTAAATTCAGCTTTAGACATTTCCTAGCTGTGTGACTCTGGGTAAGTTACTTTATTCCAGTTGCCTAGCCTTTACTTCTTTTTCTTTGGAACTGATACTTAGAATCAATTCTAAGACAGAAATTTAAGATTTTTTTAAAAATACACATGCACACACACAAACACACATACGCAAACACACACACACATACACACAAACAACTTCTTGTGTACAAGTCATTATTTGTAACGGGCTACTTACAAGCTCCATGATTCCTCCTATTGCCTTTTGGTCAACCACTGTTTGGGTTTTTTATTGTAGATGTACAGTAGATAGTCCATGATTGCCATAGAATATCACTAGGAAAAAATTAATACTAAATAAAATGGTCGATACTTGTTTTTTCAGATATTTGTCAGTCTTGTGCATTTCCTGAAATATGATCCACTATGTCCTCCCCTTCCTGTTTGGTATTGGGACCACATTATTGCACACTTTCAATATCTTTTCAAGACCAGAATACTGCCTAGGGAATTGGACTTGGAATCAGTGAGAACTGCGTTAAAATTCCTTCTCATCTACTCACTACTCATGTGTCACTGACTAGGTTATTTAACATCCATCAGGCACAACGTCCTTATCTATAAAATGGGGTAATAGGAGCAGCTCCCTCCCAGAATTGTTTAAAGAAGCAAATGAGATAATGCATAAAACCTTAATGTGCCAGACAAATGTGAGCGAGTAGTTGGAATGGCCTGCCTAATGAATTTTATGTCAGCATCTGTTCAATATTCACTTTGTTCACTTTTTTTTTCCTCTTGATGCTCGACTAATCTCTTGGATTCTTTTGGGGCTCATTTGAGAGGTTCTATGAAATTCACAAACTTAATGCAATCAGCAAAAAGTCATCTACAGACAGAAACATCTATAGTAGTGGGGTTAACCTCACTTAACAATGGGGGCGTGTAATCCATACATAAGGATCCCTGCTCCACTGCGTGTTGACTTGGTTTGAAAAGGTAGCATTATCCATTTTTAAGTGTTTAATGTATGCTTATTTATTTTGTTAAATATTTCCCAGTTACGTTTTAATCTGGATCAGAGATTTTCGGGAGTGTTGAGGATTGCAATGTGACTAGTGGCATGTTTGATCCCTCTAATCTAACAGGCTTCACCATCTGAAGGGAAAAAGCAATTGGCATTTGGATGATGTTCTAACCATAGTCTAAGGCTAGGAGGAACATTTTTGCCAAACATGCATCTCTTTGTTTCATGTTTTGATAATCAGAGGGTCCCTAAGCAAAGTTATCTCAGGTATAACATCTTTCAAGGTATGGTGCAGGATTCATGAATTATTGCTTGTTTGAGAACAGATTTAAAGAACTTACTTCCCTCCATAGAGTAAAATGTCTTTTTTTTTAATCAAAAAAGATCTTTGTGTTTTTGCCCCTTTCATTTAATATAGGATTCTAACAATGTGCCTTATAATAGGAGATCTCACAAAAATATAGTCTTATATTTATTATTATTATTGCTAATATTGATTACAGTTATTATTTGTATAACATTTTAAAGTTTGCAAATAACTTTACATGTACTGATTAATTTATCCTGACAATAACCATGAGAGATAGGTGATATTATTAACCTCAATTTTCATATGAGGAAACTAAAGCACACAAAGATTAAGTGACTTGCCCAGGGTCTCATAGCTGGTAAGACCCATCACAGACTTGGAACTCATTTTCTTCCTGACTCTAGGTCAAGGACTCTATTCAAAGATTTAATTCTAATGCTGTATTATTTGTATTTCTCAGTAACGCTTTGTATAATTTTGTAATTAAGGCTTAGTCTCTCTTTCAAACCTCTTTTCTCATTCCTTTATCCTGGCAATCCAAAGAATTTTCCCTACCCCAAAGCAGTTTCTAAATTTGGAAGATAGAAATTGAGATTGTAAGCTTCATTTTGATGGTAAACAAACAAATGAAAGCTAGTTTAAGCCAAATAGGTCTGGAAGGGTGGCAGGGAAGTGACCTTGAGTCCCCCAAGTGAAATGAGTTATGGAAGTCAAACTTAATCAGACACATCTAGATCTTCCCATGTAGATTACCAAGGGCTGTTATATTTGAATTCTATTATGAGACACGACTTCCCCCACCACCATGAAGGAATTAGAGATGTTTTAAAAAAATATTAGCCTACTTCCTCATGAGATAGTCATCAATTACAGATGTCTAGAGGAGGGCTCAATAATGAGTTTCCAAAATTATATTTAATGACACAAGATGCTGAATGTCCTCATCTTTGATCACCAAGAGAGATCACTGACCAATTAATTTATTGGTTATTGCTACCCGAATCAACAAATTGGTCTTCATATCCAAACCCTATCTCAGAATGTTTGTCATATTTCTCTAGGATACCCAGCTTTTTATTTTGAATTATATTTTTATTTTAATTAACAAATTATTCTCCTTCCCATGCTTTGGAGAAGCCAAAAATGGTATATTAACATAAAAGAAAGCATTCATTTAATATGTGCAAAATAGTAAATCTTTTTTGGTGGCAAAGAAATGGAAAGTAAGGGGATATCCACTAAATGGCTAATAGTTCACTATATTATGTCACATGAATATAATGAAATATTATTGTGGCAGAATTGATGAAAGGGGACAGTTTAAGAGACACCCAGGGAAGAGCTGAACATACAGATGCATTGTAAAGTAAGCAGGATGAATACAATAATTTATAAAGTGACATCTACATTTTAAAAATGAACAATTTTGAAAGTCTTAAGAACTTTTTATCAACACAATAACTGACAATAATTCTAGAAAACCAATAAAAACTATATTAGCTATTCTTTTATTTTAGTGATAACCTCAGTGTATGTGTAAGTCTTTGAGGAAAGTATTGTATGAAGATGAGGCCAGTGAATACATTTTCTCTGGATTCCATATTCTTTTCTTTACTCTTTGCATTGTTACTCTAGGAAACCTCTTCCCTAAAGCTATCCTCTCCTCATGGTGACTTCTGGATCCATCATTTTGGGAAGAATCCAACAATCTTCACCTTGCTCTTGCTTTGATCTCTCTGAATATCTTTTCTTTTTCTTTTCTAGAAGCTAGAAAAGAAAATAGTGCTTTTTAGCAGAGAATATAAGATTCAATTAAAATATATGTATACATTCATGTGTATAATATATTATAAATGGAAATGTGTGTATGTATACATATGTACATACATATATGCATACACATACACATATGGTAGCTAGTTGGAACAATGGATAGAGTGCCAAGTCTAAATTCAGGAAGACTAATTTTCTTGAGTTCAAATTTTGCCTCAGATACTTATTAGATGCACAACCCTAAGCAAGTCACTTAATCCTGTTTGTCTTAGTTTTTTTCATCTATAAAATGAGATGGAGAAGGAAATTTCAAATGACTTCCGTTTCTTTATCAAAAAAAAAAGAAGCCAAATGAAGTCATGAGGAGTAAGACATGACTGAAAATGACTGAAATATATGTATATGTATACATTCATTCTTTTCCCTTGATGAGTAAGGGCTATAATAATTTTCTTTGTATTTCCAGAATTCGGCATAATTCCTGACCTATGGCAAATTCATACTTTTTTTGATTATCTATCTATTATCATTTCCATTATGAAATCTCTGACTCATCCTCCTTTGGATATGATATGATTTGTGATTTTTCCATTCTTTTTATATCTTTAAGATATTTTAAAACTCAGTCTCCCAATATTTTCATTTTTTTCCACCTCTAGAATGGATCTCTTCTGTGCATACTTGACTCAGACCACCATTTCATTTTCATCAGTTTAAATATCATTTCTACTTCCTCAGAGAGAACAGGATGTACAAGTCCAAATGTGGCAGTTCTACTGTCATCAGTATCAAGAATAAATTGCTATAGAGACAATGACAAATTCTTTCCATTTTGTGTCTACTTGCATCCATTCTATATTTCCCTATAAATGGTCTTAGGGTATTTTTTAATCTTGTTGAGTTTCAACTCTTGATTTCTACTTGCTACTTGATAGTTTCATTGCTTTGCACTCTTTTATGTAGCAATATTATCCACAAACTTACCGTCCTCATCTGATAGGTTTTGCAATTGATGGTTTAGAGAGACCACATAGCATGGCTCTATGGTGCTAAGGTTGGAAGATCTTACCTCTGTCATTTACTAGGTGTGGGAAAATCATTTAACCTCTCAGAGTCTCAGTTTACAAGTTAGAATATGATACTTGTAGTACTAGTTTCACATTTGAGGTTCAAATGAGACAATGTTTGTAAAGTGGCATATAAATAACAAACTTTGAATTAATGCTGCCCACAGTCAATTAATTTCATTAAAGTAGCAATAGTTTCAAAGAGTTCTATTTCTCTGGGTTCTGAACATAAATCAAAAATGTTGATCAAGTTTCTTCCCATTCCAATTTTCAGATTTTGCAATGAAGGCCTCTCCAAAGGAGTTATTCTGTAGTAAACCAGTGTCTGTGAGAGTTAGAGACCAGGAAACAACCAGAGCAAACCAAACATACAATTTATATATCTAAGTTTGATTTGTTGAGGGATTTTTTTCATAAGCCACACTATTCTCAGTATGATCTAGAAATTGGTGCACTGGTCAGAGATGAAAGTCAGTGAAGCAAAACTGTACATCCAGGACAACTGGGGGTTGGGGTGTAGTCTGCCAAGAAAATTCCAAATGGGATCACAAAGAGTCAACAAAGACAAAAATTACTGAGCAATAACTATGTACCAGGCACTGGGTTGAATTCTTGGAAAATAAATACAAGCAAAAAGAAAAATGATATTTATCCTCAAGCTTACATGTATATATGTTATGAGAAAACAAGATATTATCTGCTGGTTCTGGGTTAAGATGGCGGCAGAGTAAAAAGCAGCTCTTAACCTCTCCTGACCGAAACACACAAAACTTCTCAAGGGGACATAAAAACAAGTCCAGACGAACGGAGGAACCCCACAACAGGGTGCAGCGTGGAAGGTATGTGGAATCGGGACATTTCCATGCTATAAAGGGGTGAAATAGCTCTCACTAAATTGTGGGCTGAGCAACCACCCCACCCCCACCCCCTCCACACACACCACTTATAGTGCCAAAGCCAGTTAAAAAGAAATAGAGCAAGTTTGGGGTACCCATCGAGCCATTGGCAGCTACAGGGCCTGTTCCTGAGAGCAGCAAGATTTGGGACCCCAATAAGCCAAAGAACGCACCTGAAATTTGAGCGCGGGAGAGCGCAGGCATGGCGGAGGCGTGGCTGGAGGCAGACACAGCCAGGAGCCAAAGCTCTGAAACCCTGAGTGGGGAACCAGTGCAGACGGGGATACGACTGTGGAAGCAGCGCCCTGAGACTTGTAAAGGAACCTCCAGCAGAGGATCAAGCAAGGAGGTCCACCAGGGGGCTTGACCTTGGAAAAAACCAGAACTCAGACCTCAGAAGCCAAAAGACCGCGGTGAGGATAAAGCTGAGAAGCTGCTGGGCTAATGATGGCTACCCAGACTCAGGAAGTTCAGAAGAGAAAGCTAAACAACAAGAAAAAGAGGTCTTTAACACTCGACAACTTTTACACAGAGAAAATTCAGACAACTGAGCAAACAGAGGAGGAGAACAAACAAGAATCCAGACCCTCCTCAAATAAGGAAAACTCCTCACAAGCTATGGAAGAGTTCAAAACTGAGATTCTGAGGAAGATGGAAGAGATCTGGCAAGAAAATAACATTTTAAAAGGTAGAATCTTGCAATTGGAAAGTGAGGCTCAGAAATCAAATGAACTGATAAGCAAATTGAACCAGATTGAAAAAGAAAACCAAAAGATCATAGCTGAAAACCAGTCCCTAAAGGCTAGAGTTGAGCAATTAGAAGCTAATGATCTCTCAAGACAACAAGAACAAATAAAACAAAGTCAAAAGACTGAAAAAATAGAAGGAAACATGAAATATCTCAATGAGAGAGTGACAGACCAAGAAAACTGGTCTAGAAGAGACAATTTGAGAATAATTTGTCTTCCAGAAAAACCAGAAATTAATAGAAACCTGGACTATGTACTAAAAGAAATTATTCAGCAAAATTGCCCTGAAGTCCTACAACAAGAGGGCAATATAGACATTGAAAGGATTCATAGAACACCCACTACATTCGATCCAGAGAAGAAAACAGTTAGAAATATTATTGCCAAATTCAAAAGCTTTCAAGCAAAAGAAAAAATCTTACAAGAAGCCAGAAAAAGACAATTCAAATATCAAGGAGCACCAATCAGGATCACACAGGATCTGGCAGCCTCCACGCTAAAAGATCGCAAGGCTTGGAATACAATATTCGGAAAGGCAAGAGAGCTGGGCCTGCAACCACGGATCAACTACCCATCAAAATTGACTATATATTTCCAGGGGAAAGTATGGGCATTCAACAAAATTGAAGAATTCCTAGCATTTGCACAGAAAAGACCAGGGATAAATGGAAAGTTTGATATCCAACCACAAAAATTGAGAGAAACATGAAAAGGTAAATAAGAAACAGAGGGGAAAGAAAGAAAACTTATAATTTTTAAATTTGCCTTTCTAAGGGCCTCAGTAACATCTAATTATCTGTATTCCTATGTAGAGAAATGTTATGTATAATTCTCTGCAGTGAACTCTATTCACTATTATAGTATCCACTATTATAGTAATCAGAAAAATAATTCACAGGGTGAGGGTGGAACACTAAATAATCTAAGATGACATGGGGGATGGGAAAGAGGGGGTGAATAACAGGGGACACCAAGAGAAACTTGAGTGAATAAGAAAAATAGGATATTCTATTACACACAAAGAGGGTATGGGAAGGAGAGGGGACAAATACTATTATAAGTAGGAGAGGAAGAGAGTATTAAGAGATAATAATCAAACCTTACTCTCAGTGTAATCAACCCGGGGAGGGAAGAGTAGCTATACTATCCATTGGGACATAAAATTCTTATCTAACCCTTCTGAGAAAGTCAGAGGGGATAAATCAAGGGAAACAGGGGAGTGGGGAGGTCAAAAAAAAAGGGAGGGGAGAAGAAGTGGGAGGGAATTCATAAGTCTGTTAAAAACACAAAGGGGGGGGGGATAAGGGAGGGGGTAGGAAGGGAAGTCAGTCAAGGGAGGGGATAAGGGATAGGGTCTTAATAGCAAACCACTGGTTTTAAAGAATATAGTTTAAGGAAAAGGGGTAGGAATAGGGGAGGAAACGAAAATGTCAGCAAATGCACAACTGATGATTATAACTCTGAATGTGAATGGGATGAACTCGCCCATAAAACGGAAGCAAATAGCAGACTGGATTAGATACCAAAAACCTACCATATGTTGTCTACAAGAAACACATATGAGATGGGTGGACATACACAAGTTTAAGGTTCAGGGCTTGAGCAAAACCTTTTGGGCATCAAATGAGAAAAAGAAGGCAGGAGTGGCTATTATGATTTCTGACAAAGCCAAAGTAAAAATAGATATGATTAAAAAAGACAGGGAAGGTCATTACATCCTGATTAAAGGCAGTATAAACAATGAGGAAATAACACTGCTCAATAT
>NC_058130.1:748344564-748418062 GCF_016433145.1 Gracilinanus agilis
ATATAATAGAAATGTCAAATTTCAGTTAGAGAAAATAAAGATGTCATTTCTTCCATCCAAATTCATGAATTCCTTACAAATTTTGGACCCCAGGTTATAAAATCCTATTATAGATGGAGAAAAGTAGGTTTGTAGGGGGGAGGAGAGGTCATTAACTCTTATTGAAAATCTAAACTACATTTTATTAGCCACTGTCACTAAGGAAGATTGCCAAACAGGACAGCAGAGGAGATGCCAACTGCTCAGCCAAATGGGCAGCAGGCAAGCCCACCTGGTGCACTGAGACCAGAGGTAAGGTTGATTCATCAAAGTCAGGACACTAAAGTATATGAGGCATGAACATCAGATGCCCATCCTCCAGAATGAATGCACGGGCAAGAAGGAAGAAAGAGTAAACAATTGGACTTTGCAAGCATGCCCTGAATTAGGATATGACACATCTTTGACAGGAATTGATTTAGGAAAAAAAACTGTAGTGGATGTCCAATGATGATGGACAAATTTAGAGGTTGTTCCCAGATTGTTGTGTTCCCAGATTACAATTGACTTACTAGTATGGACTAATAGTCTTCGAATGTCAACCCAAGTTATTACCTTCTAAAAAATATCTTTCCTGATCTCCCATCTATCAGATTCCCCCTTCAAAATTATCCTGCATTCATTTTTACATATTTGTGTGTTTGTTTTCTCCTGAAAGAATGGAAGGTCCTTAAGGGAGAGAGAGAGCAGAAATTTTCTCTTTGACTATCATATAGCACAGTACATACTAGGCACTTAATTTATGATGATTGATTGTTAAGGTGGTCTAGATTGTAAGCCCCTTGAGGAAAAAAAAAGGTATTTCAATTTTGATTTAGTTTTCCAGTGCCTAGAGTAGTTCCTGGCACATGGTGAACTTGTAATAAATATTTGTTGATTGGTTGATTTATTAAAAGCATTATTGAGATTAAAAATTATCCTCAATCAATCAATTATTTATTGAGAACTTACTGTGTGACATAAGCTAAACTTAGGACCAAGAATGCAAGGGCAAAGAAAACAAAACATTCAATATGCCTTGATAATTAAAGTATTAATAAAAAGAAAGCCTATTCAATGATAAACAATTAGAAACATGTTGATTGAATGCCTATTATGGCCAATGCTTTGTCTTTGGCCTGTGGTACATGGAAAGAAAAATGAAACGGTCTTCCTCCAAAGTTGCTTACATTCTATTGGGATTCAGAAGAAATATACAAAGACATGTATTAACAAAGTCTAAAGGAACCAATGAATCTACAACATGCTCTAGGGAAATTTGAGGAAAGAGAGCACACATTTGTACTTTCCCAGGTTCTTCAACTTTTATTCCACTGTTCTAACATTCTTTTAATTAGTCTATGAGTCATGAGGTAATTAAATAATTAGTTTGGGAACACAATTATCTAAGGCATAACTGGAAGATTGTTTAATAGCTAGTTTCCAAATACAAATGGTAGTCTACTGAAAGAGGAGACCTTGATGGTAGATCTAGCATTTAGATGATGGCACTCTAGCATATTACAGCTGGAAGGGACCATGGAAATGATGACTCTAGTTAACAGAGCTCTCTTTCCTTACTCAGACTAATCTTATGTTTGTGCATCTGTGTTTATATTTCATTAACCCAGTAGAATGTAAGGATAGAGATTGCCTTCATTTGATTTTATTTTTATTTCATATAACTGTGATTTTCATAGTTAGACCTTAATAAATTTTTGATGGATTGCACTATATATATACATATATATATATATATACATATATATATATATATTACCAGAAATATATATAAAAAGTTAAATCTCCTCTAGTCCAGTCCCCATCACTTTGTAAATAAGGAAACTGATTCCTAAAGATGCTTAATGACTTGCCTAAGGACACACAGGTAGTGAGTGACAGTGAGAATTTAAACCCAGTCCTCTGACTCCATTTAAAAATTATTTCCACTCTAACAATTGTCACCCTAAACATCCTGATTATTAAAAAAGAATTTTTATTTTTAAAATTGTTATTTAAATAGACAAAGAAACTGAGGCTTAGAGGAAAGAAAATATTTATATAAAATCATGTGATAAATGGTTCTGAATAGAGACCAGAACTCAGGCACTTTAATTTTCATCCATATGAGTCAGTTAGCAACAAACATTTCTTAAATTCCTACTATGTGCCAGCAAGGAAGTAAATGTGGCAGAATGTGAAATGGGAAGTCAAGAAAACTCATCTTCCTGAGTTGAAATCTTGCCTCAGCAACTTACCAGCTATGAGTCCCTGGGTAAGTCACTTCACCCTGTGTGCCCTCAGTTCTTCATCTATAAAATGAGCTAGAAAAGGAAATGGCAAACTTTCAATATCTTTGTAAAGCAAACCCCAAACTGGGCCACAAAGAGTCACCTACTACTGAAATAACAGAACAACAACTACAATTGTGCCAGGTATCATGCTAAGTGCTGGAAATGAAAAGGCAAAAAACAATCCCTGCTCTCAAAGAGCTCAGTTTGATGGGAGAGACAACACACACAAAGCTATATAAAATGAAAAATAGATAGAATAAACCAGAGATAATCTTAGACTGAAGGTGCTAGCATTAAAAGAGACTGAGGGCGGTTTCTTGCAGGAGGTGAGATTTTATTTGGAACCTAAAGGAATCCAGGGAAGACCAACAGGTCAGAACAAGTAGGGAGGGGCAGCTTAGGGGCTCAGTGGATGGAGACCCAGGTTGAGAGTTTGGAGGATCTTTATTCAAATCTTGCTTCAGACACTTCCTAGCTGTGTGATCATGAGCAAATCACTTAACAATTACCTAAACCTTATCTCTTTCTGCCCTGGAACTATTACTTAGTATTAATTCTAAGACCAAAAGTAAGGACTTAAAAAAAAGAAAGCAAGAAAAGAAAATGAAGGAGAAGATTTCAGGCATGGGATTATTTCCCATTAATCCTCTGTATGTCTTGCATGTACATAATGTTTATTCTTTGTCTTCCTCATTAGAATTGAGAACAACTGAGAAACTGAGTTCCTTGAGAACAGATTTAGTCTTTCATTTTCTTTGTATCCCCAGCATTTAGCACAGTGCTTGGCACATAGTAGGTCCTGAATGCCTATTGAATGACTATCTGTCTTCTATATTATCCTTATAAATTATAATGTCCCAAATCTAAAACTGGGAGGGGCCTCAAAGATCATCTAGCCAACTCCTTCATTTTGAGGGTAGAGAAACTGAGACCTAGAGAGCTTAAGTAACTTATTTACTATGATTACTCAGGCAGTAAATGACCAAGGTAAGATGTGAACCCACCTCCTCCAAATCTAAATCCAGAGCTCCTTCCAATAAAACCACCAAGCCTTTTAAGCCAATTTCTTTAAAATAAGAAATGGACGGGAGGTACCATGGTGAGAGTTTAAGGTCTGCCATCTGAATTTAAATACTTCAATAATTTTTGGAGGCTTATTTTCATTCTGTTTGAAATTATTCCTTTATTAGGACATGCTGTTAAGTAACAGCTATAAGACAAATGAGCCTAAGAGTAAGCCTTTCCTGGTTAAAGGCACACTGGGAAGACTAGGATAAAAGCCAGAAATTCTGTGATTCTCGGAATCCTATGACCATATGGTAAGGTCAGAAAACTGGGGTGTCTGTACAAAAAGCTAAGACCAAAGTAGTGATGGAGAGAAGAAAGAGTCAATGAGGCCCCCATTGCCTACCCTTACCACTCTTCCACCTAAAAGCCAATACACAAAAGTTAAGGGTTAAAAAAAAAAAGAATCAATGAGAACCCTATAAGAACACTTGCATCTGGGGCAAGCAGTAAAGGGAATAGGAAAACTGTGCTCTCCAAGACAGTTAAGAAACAGGAGAAATCAGAATTCAATAGATGATTCCTAGATTCAAAGTCCAGTACCTATCTCGTGAAGACACTATAGTCCTAAATTGAGAAGTGTGTAAGTTTATTGTGAATTGAACTTATGACATGGCAGCCAACAAACACTTCCCCATCCTTCCCCCCCCCAAAAAAAAAGCTGAACAAAAAACATCAACTACAACAAAACCCTTGCTTTCCTAGATGTCAATGAGTGGTGAATCCAGAACAGAGAGTTAACAATCCTGCTATGTTCTTCTGTGACTACGCTGTATCTGGTGTATTGTGCTGATTTCTAGATTGCAAATTTTAATTAAAAAAAAACACAATAATTTAGCACCTACCAAGTTCCTAAGCACTATGCTAGATTGATATATTCAAATAACAAGTGAAACATATCACTGTACCCAAGGAACTTATATAATGACAGGGGAAAGGACAGGGAGTAAAGCTAGAATAAATACACATATACATTTCTCTGTGTATGTAAATGTATACATATATATAAACACACAAAAGAAAGTAGATAATTTATCGATCAATTTTTATTGAGCATTCTGTTCTAATCAGTATTCTAGGTTCAAGGCATATAAATAACATGAAAGAAACATTCCCTTTGCTCAAGATAACTTTTACATTTTATTGGGGCAAGGATGGGAAAGAGAATGTTCATAGAAAATTACACATAAGAAACAAAGTAAATATTTCATTCATCAGCATTTATTAGACATCTACTATATAGCAGACATTATGGTAGATGTTTAGGGATACAAATATAGAATTTAAAATTTCTACCTTCAAGAAGCTTACATCATGTTAGTAGAAATGACCATATATTGACATACAAGAAAATATAGGATATATAAAAATATGCAATAATTGGAAGGGAGGGAAACTGTTGAAATTAGAAAAAATTCTTAAGAGAAGATGACACATAACTGAGTTTTTTAAAAGATATTTTATTTTCCCAATTACATGCATCAACAATTCTCAACATATGTTTTTTGATATTATGAGACTCAAATTGTCTTATCTCTCTTTTCCTTCTTTCCTCCCAGAGATGGTAAGCAATTTGATCTGGGTTATGAAAGTATTATTATATAAAACATACTTCCAAATTGGTCATTGTTGTAAGAGAAGACTCATATGGAAAAAAAACCCAGAATAAAAACACAAATAAACTAAAGTAAAACAGTATGCTTTGATCTGCATCCAATTCCAACAGTTCTTTTTCTGGACATATAATCCTTTGTCCTAAATATTGAGAACTGTCCTATATCATTATATTGCTAAGAGTATTTAAGTCTTTCACAGTTGATAATTGTACAGTATTACTATTATTGTGTACAATGGTCTTCTGGTTCTGTTTATTTTGCTTTGCATCGGTTAATGCAGATCTTTCCAGTTTTTTCTGAAATCATCCTGTTCATCATTTCTTATAACATAATAGTATTCCATCACCATCATATATCATAGTTGTTCAGCCATTGCCCAATTGATGGATATGTCCCCAATTTCCAATTCTTTGCCACCACAGAAAAAGCTACAATAAATATTCTTGTACAAGTTAATCCTTTCCATTTTTAATGATCACTTTGAGATACAGACCAACTAGAAGTATTACAGAAATCAAAGGGCATGCACAGTTTTATACCCCTTTGGGCACAGTTCCAAATTGTCCTCCAGAATGTTTGAAATCTGATCACAACTCCAGCAATAATGCACGTGTCCCAATTTTGCCATGTCTACTCCAACATTTAACACTTTCCTTTACTGACATATTGGCCAATCTGATAGGTGTGAGATGATACCTTGGAGGTGTTTTAATTTGCATTTCTCTAATAAAAAGTAAATTAGAACCTTTTTTCCCATATGATGATTGATAGATTTGGTTTTTTCATCTGAAAACTGCTTGTTCATATTTTTTGACCATTTGTTATTTGGGGAATGATTTGTATTGTTATAAATTTGGCCTAGTTCTTTAAAAATGTGATAAATTAAGCATGTTAAAGTAAAAAATGCTATAGATTCCCCACCCTTCATTTTGTTTTTTCCCTTCTTATCTTGGTTACATTGATTTTGCTTGTATGAAGCCTTTTCTTTTTTAATTATATGATAAGAATCAATCATTTTATATCTTGTAATGTTCCCTACCTCTTGTTTGGTCATAAACCGCCATAGATCTGCCAGATAAACTATTATATGTTTCCTTAATTTACTGATGGTATCACTCTTTATATTTAAATTATATACCCATTTGGACATTATCTTGCTTGGTCTAAGGTGTGAGATATTGGTCTATACCTAGTTTCTGCCTTTCTGTTTTCCAGTTTTCCTAGTAGTTTCTGACAAATAGTGAATTATTATTCTGAAAGCTGGGGTTTGGGAGTTTTCCGCACACTAGTTCATTTACCCCTGTATATTGTGTATCTTATCTATTTCACTGTTCTTCCATTTTATTTCTTAGCCAATACCAGATTGTTTTGATGATTACTGCTTTTTACTACAGTTTGAGATCTGATATTGATAGACCACCTTCCTTCACATTTTTTCATTAATTCCCTTTATTTTCTTGATTTTTATTTTTCCAGAAGAATTTTATTGTTTTTTCTAGTTCTATAAAATATTTTCATAGTTTAATTGGTAAAGCACTAAATAAGTAAATTAATTTATGTAAAATTGTCATTTTTATTATATGAGCTCCCTTGAATAATTGATATTTTCAATTTCAATTGATATTCAAGCTACTCTTGAATAATTGATATTCTTACAGTTGTTCAGATATGACTTTGTTTGTCTGAAAAGTGTTTTGTAATTGTATTCATGTAACTCCTGGGTTTGTCTTGGCATGTATATTTATGGGTATTTTATATTGTCTAGTGTTATTTTCAATGGAATTTCTCTTCTTTCTCTTTCTGTTGGACTTTGTTGGAAATACATAGAAATGGTAATGATTTATGTGAGATTATTTTGTATCCTGAAATTTTGCAAAAGTTATTAATTATCTTAAGTAGTATTTTAGTTGATTTTCTAGGATTCTCTAATTATATCATCATATCATCTACAAAGAATGGTAATTTAGTTTCTTCATTGCCTACTTTAATTCCTTTAATTTCTTTTTCTTCCCTTATTGCTAAAGCCAGCATTTTTAATACAATAATGGATAATAGTGGTGATAACGAGCATCCTTGCATCACCTCTGATCTTCTTAGGAAGGCTTCTAATTTACCCTATTACAAATGATATTTGCTGATAGTTTTAGATAGATACTACCTAAATTTTTAAGTAAAGACACATTTATTCTTCTAATGTATTTGATAGGAATGGGTGTTGTATTTTGTGAGCCTTTTTCTGCATCTATTAAAATGACCATGTGGTTTTTTTTTAGTTTTGTAATTGATATGGCCATTTATAATGATAGTTTTCATGATATTAAACTAACCCTATATTTATGGTGTAAATCCCACTTGGCCATAGTGAATTTTCCTTGTGATATATTTCTCTAATCTCCTTGCTAGTATTTTATTTAAAATGTTTTCATCTCTATTCATTAATGAAGATAACCTATGATTTTCTTTCTCTGTTTTTGCTCTTCCTCATTTAGATATTGGCATCGTATTGCATCATATAAAGAATTTGATAAGACTACTTTCCTTCTTTTCCAAAATAGGTCAAATATTATTGGGATTAATTTTAAATTTTTGATAGAATTAATGCATCCAACTCTGGCAATTGCCTCTTACCACCCTCTTCCTCCCCTCCACTGTAATAGTTTTTTCCTGCCTTTTTAGGTGAGAAAATTTACCCCATTGTGTCTCTACCTTCCCTTTTCTCTCAGTGCAATCCTCTTTTGCACCCCTTGATTTTTTTTTATATCATGTCATCCAAATCAGCTTTCTCTCACATCAGCTATCTATGTATATATTTTCTAACTTTTTTAATAATGATAAAAATTTTAAGTGTTACAAATATGATGTTTTCATGTAGAATATAATGACCTTGACTTTATAAAATTCTTTAAATTTTCTCTCTTATTACCTTTTTATGCTTCTCCTGAGTTTTGTATTGTAACATCAAATTTTCTGTTTAGGTTTGGATTCTTCATCATGAATTCTTAGAAATCTTCTATTTTGATTTGCATTTCTCTAATTATTAGAGATTTAGAACACTTTCTCATGTGCTTATTGATACTTTTGATTTCTCTATCTGAAAATTGCCTATTCATGTCCCTTGCCCATTTATCACTTGGGGAATGGCTTGATTTTTTTGTACAATTGGTTTATCACCTTGTATATTTGAGTAATTAGACCTCTGTCAGAGTTTTTTGTTATAAAGATTTTTTCCAGTTTGTTGTTTCCCTTCTGATTTTGGCTGCATTGTTTTTGTTTGTATAAAAACTTTTTAATTTAATGTAACCAAACTTATTTATTTTACATTTTGTAATTTTTTCTAACTCTTGCTTGATTTTAAAATCTTTCCTTTCCCAGAGATCTGACAAGTATACTATTTTGTGGTCACCTAATTTGCTTATAGTATCCTTCTTTATATTCAAGTCATTCATCCATTCTGAATTCATCTTGGTGTAGGGTGTGAGATGTTGATCTAAAACTAATCTCTCCCATATTGTTTTCCAATTTTCCCAGAAGTTTTTATCAAATAGTGAATTTTTGTCCCAAAAGTCGGGATCTTTGGGTTTATCATAGACTGTCTTGCTGACATCACTTAGCCCAAGTCTATTCCACTTATCCTCCCTTCTGTCTCTTAGCCAACAACTCAAATAACTGAGGTATCACCTCACACCTAGCAGACTGACTAAAGTTACAGCAGGGGAAAGTAATGGATGTTGGAGGGAATGTGGCAAAATTGAGTCATTAATGTGTTGCTGGTGTAGTTGTGAATTTGGAACTATGCCCAAAAGGCGCTAAAAGATTGCCTGCTCTTTGATCCAGCCATACAATGGCTGGGTTTGTATCCCAAAGAGATCACAGGGAAAAAGACATGTACAAAAATATTTATAGCCATGCACTTTTTGGTGGCAAAAAACTGGAAAACAAGGGGATGCCCTTTAATTGGGGAATGCCTGAACAAATTGTGGTATCTGTTGGTGATTGAATACTACTGTGTTCCAAGGAATAATAAACTGGGGGAATTCCATGTGACTAGAATTACCTCCAAGAATTGATGCAGAGTGAAAGGAGCAGAACCAGGAGAACATTATATGCAGAGACGGATACACTGTAGTAAAATCAAATGTAATGGACTTCTGTACTAACAGCAATGCAATGACTCAGGAAAATTCTGAGGGATTTATGGAAAAGAATGCTATCCACATTCAGAGGAAGAACTACAGGAGTGGAAACACAGAAGAAAAACAACTGCTGGAACACATGGGTTGATGCGGACATGATTTGGGATGTAAATTCTAAATGACCACCCTAATACAATTATCAATAATATGGAAATAGGTCTTTATTGATGTCACATGAAGAAACCAGTGGAAATGTGCATCAGCTATGGGGGAGGGGGGTTTGGAGGGTATGGAGGGGAGAGTAAGAACATGAATCATATAACCATGAAAAAATTTTTCTAAAATATAAAATTTAAAAAAATCTTCTACTTTATTAAATGAACATTCCTCCAGTCCCTGGAAGAATATTCTTAGTGTTTCTGTGTAGTTGATTCTTGGTTGTAAACTTAGGGGTTTTTTTTAGCCTTCTTGAATATCATGTTTCAAGCCTTCTGATTCTTTAATGTAGAAGTTACTAAGTTCTCTGTACAACTTACTCACTTCATGATATTTGAATTGTTTCTTTATGTATACTTGTAGAATTTTCTCCTTGCCCTCAGAGCTCTTGAATTTGACTATAACATTCTTGGGAGTTGTCATTCGAGAATTTATTTCAGGAGGTAATTAATAGGTACCTTCAATTTCTATTGTACCTTCTTGTTCAAGATATTTTGAGGCAGTTTTTTTTGATAATTTATTCTAATATGATGTTTAAGGTGTTTTTTAAATCAAGCTTTTCAAGTAGTCCAATAATTTTTAAACTGTCTCTCCTCGATTTGTTTTCCAGGTCAGTTTTTTTTTCCCAATGAGATAGTTCATGTTTTCTTCTATTTTTCATTCTTTGGATTTTGTTTATTTTTTCCCAGTGTCTCATGAAGTCATTACTTTTGCTTGTCCAATTATAATTTTTAATGAGTACTGTGAGCTGCCTTGTGCTAGGACTTGGGACCTCACTAAAGGCTTGCATTAGGACTTGTAATTTCAAGGAGGCAGGCATGGCTTGCTCTGCTGGTTTTCATAGGTCCTTGGAGTCTCAGAGTTGCTTGTGCCCAGGTTCAGAACCTAGAATAGTAAATGTCATTTGGAAGTCCTTGCTATTGGTTTGCATCAGTACTTCTTCATGTGGTTTTGCCACTGTGGACTATGCTCCCCTCTCAATTCAGTGCAGTAGATCCTCTGCTGACTTTTCAAGTTGTTTTCTGCAGGAAAATTGCTTCACTCCATTTCCTTGTTGAATGTGTCACTTCAGTATTCATTTTGAGGTTCTATTTTGCGTTTGTTGTAAAGGATTCTCAGAGTACTTTGAGCTTTCCCTGCCACCAGAACAAACTTATAAACTGAATCTTGAATGAAATTTGGGGTCCAAAAATGTGGAAGCGAGAACGTAGTGAATAGAGGACAGAATGCAAATGGATAGAAGCAGAAGACAAAATGCTATATGTTGGACACATCAGTTTGAATAGTCAGTCTAGGATAAAAAGATTAACGGGAATAGTTTGAAATCAACCTGGGACATTAGATTGGAATTAAATTCTTAATTATCAGACAAAAGGACTTCCATTTCTCCTCTTTAGACAAGAGAACAGTCAAAGCTTCAGAAATAGGAGAGTGGCAGTCACACCTTTAGAAAAAGCATTTATAGTGTCAGCTAAGTGGCTTGGTGGATAGAATGTCAGGCCTGAAGGTGGGAGGTTCTGGGTTCAAATCTGAACTTAGACACTTCCTAGATGTTTGACCCTGGGTAAGCCACTTGACTCCAATTGCCTAGCCCTTACCACTCTTCTGCTTTGGTACTGGTACTTAGATTCTTTTCTAAGACTAAAGGTAAGGTTTAAAAAAAAACATTCACCCTGATTGTGACAAGAAGAGCGAGTGGACTAGAGACCATGCCATGTAGAGGTCAGTTGAATAAAATATATATATTTGATCTGATGATGAGAAGTCTTAAGAGAGAAATAATGTTTGTCTTCCATAACCTTTCTGAAGGACTACCACAAAGAATAAGAATTAGACTTTTTGTCTAATGTTTGAGAGCAAAATGAGAAATCATATTTAGAAATTATAGAGGTATATTTATGTTAAATAAAGTGAAAGGCATTCTAACAATTAGGGCACACTCATACTATAAGGAATTGCTTATAGGACTAGTAATTTCTCTATTATTCAGGAGATCTATAAGCAAAGTCCAGATGACCATTTGTCACTGATATTGTGGAGGAAAAGTATGTTGAGATATGATATTAATCAGAAGATTGTTGTGGTGCTTTCCAGCTCTAGTATTCTATCATTCTCTGTGTGAGAAACAGAGGGGCTAGGTAATAGGACCCACCCATTATTCTCAAAGCAATTTAATATTCTTTCTCCATTGCCCAACATTTCTTCCCAGAGTAAGTCTAACCAATCTACCCTTTAGGATAAGGGTCTGGGCATGCTTCCATAGGAAAAGGGGAGACAAGATCGCTATATGGAGGCTATTTAAACCATAACAAAAAGAATAACGAATTAAAGAAAAGCTTCAGAAACATTAATTCAAATACAAGTACATTTATAAAGTTAGATATATGGCACAGTGAATAAGGTGCTAGAATTGAAGCCAGAATGACTTGAGTCCAAATTCTACCTGACACTTCTTAATTATATGACCCTAAGCAAGTCACTTAATTTTTATCTACTTCACTTTCCTCATCTTTAAAGTGGGGGTCTCAACACCTACCTCAAAGAGTTCTTGTGAAGATCAAAAGATATATTTATAAAGGGTTTAATACAGCATCTGGTATAATATATATCTCTATATTTATGTGTGTATCTGTCATATATTACATATTATAAATATATAAATAATAGGTATAATATAAATGTTTGCTATTATTATTAAAGTACACATTAGCTTATCTAAGCACACATATACACACATACACACAAAAATGATTAGCTAAGGTTTGGAAACTTCAAAGTTTCGAGGGATCTGTGATTTCATTAATATGGATACTGTACCAAAGATGCAGATCACACTTTAACGTATCGTCTCTGTCCACCCATCCTGTATGATTTTTGCCTACTTAACTTTTCATTTGCCATTACTTGCTGTTTTTCCTAGGTATTTGTTGTCCTTCCTAATAGAGAATAAATTCCTCAAGAGGAATTGTTTTATTTATTGAATTTGTATCCCAATGCTCAGCACTTAGGCATTTAATAAACATTTGTTGACCAACTCATTAGTTTGTTGCAATATATGTCCATCCAGTCTCTTCAATGGTCAAGGCTTCTAAGAATCATATTTTTTTAACTCTCTGAAAACAATGGGTAGTGATGTGGCCTAGAGGGCAAGGAAATGGCCTCAAGACTGAAAGATATGACTTTAAGCTATCTGTTATATCCTAGCTGTGTGACTCTGGGCAAGTCATTGACCTCTTAGTGCTCTAGAAAATTCTAAAAGACTATAAGTCGTAGCAAAAGTGCTGAACTACATTGTAGAGCGAATTTCCTCTACCCTCTTTATAAAGGAAATAACAGATTATGTCCTAATTCCCAAACCATTAATCAATCAGTAAAGCATTTATTAAGTATTTACTATGTGTCAAACACTGTCCTGGGTGAAAGGAAAAATAAAAACAATTTCCCCATCCCCAATGTGCTTTCATGAAAATTTGGAGGTATTACACTTATTTGCATGAGCATACACATTATTTAAATATATACATATATGTATTCATATGCATATATATACCTGTGTGTACATATACAGTAATATACATGCACATGTGATAGGTATAACACATTAAATTAAAATAACAATACTTAAGTTGCATTTCTATGTATGCATATAAATGTATATCTCTGTAGGAACATACAAGATAACAACAGAATAAAGGGAAAGTAACCTTAAATGGAAAGGCACAACTAGGGTGTTTGTTGTTATTTTAAATGTGAGGGTTTTGTCCAATACTAATCAGTGACTATTTTCCTGAAGGGCTTTGGACACACAGAGAGTAAAACAAAATGTTAATACTGTTCTTTTTTGCTAATTGAAAAAGGCAATATCTATTCCTGGCATTGCAGATCCCAATCAGCATAATTGATGGAAAGAACAGATAACAAAGCCAAAGCTATTTAGTCATAGGGGGAGAAAAAGACAAGAGAGCAATTTCCTTTACATATTTGTCCTTAATTTTGAGTCAGATTTTCTGAGTTCCTAAACATTAAGTGCACCAAAGAGTGACTAAGTAATAATTGTAAATTGATAAGCTAGAGAACATAAACATTCCATCCATAAAATTACTATATCTATTTCTATTCCTATATTTCTCCATCCCTGTATTTCTATATTCTGTATATCTATGATCTTGTATGTCTGAATCTCTATCTTATCAACCTATCTAGCTGATCTAGCTGTCTATTTTATCCTATTTAACCCATCCATCTATATATCTATTTGTCTATCTTGCTATTAGCAAGCTTTCTGTCTGTCTGACCTATCCATCCTAGCTAGATAAGATAGACAGATAAATAGTTAACTCTAGATAAGATATACCACAGTATTTCCTTTTTTCTGGTATTTTTTATTTCTAAAAGCATTTTATTTTTCTAATTACATGTAATAATAATTTTCCAAATATGTTTTCCTAAATTATAAAATTCAAATTATCTCCCTTAATCCCTTTCCCTACTCAGAGATGGTAAACAATTTGACCTAAGTTATACTAGTATTAGCATGCAAAACATACTGGCCATTGTAAGAGAACACTCATATAACATCCCCCCCAAAAAAACCCACAAATTAACTAAAATGAAAAGTATTATGCTTTGATCCACATTCCAACTTCAAAAATTATTCCTCTGGAGGGAGAGAACATTCTTTGTCATAACTCCTTTAGAATTGTCCTACATCATTTTGTTGCTGAGAGTAGCTAAGTCTTTCACAGTTGATCACCATACAATATTACTGTTTCTAGGTGCAATGTTTTCCTGATTATACTTGTTTCACTCTGCATCAGTCCATGAAGGTCTTTTTAGCTTTTTCTGAAATCATCCTGTTCACCATTTCTTATAGCACAATAGTATTTCATCACCATCACACACCAACCACACTTTATTCAGCCATTCTCCAATTAAAGAACAACTACTCAATTTCCAATTCTTTGCCACCACAAAAAAGAGCTCCTATAAATATTTTTGTTCAAGTAAGTAGGTCTTGTCATTTTTTTAAAGATTACTTTGGGATACAGACCAAGAAGATAAAGGGTATGCAGAGTATTATAACCCTTTGGGCATAGTTCCAAATTGTCCATCAGAATAGTTAGATCATGTCATAACTCCACCAACAATGCATTAGTGTTCCAACAGTGCCATAACCTGACCAACTTTTATTATTTTCCTTTCCTGTCATATTGGCCCATCTAACAGATGTGAGGTGATATCTCAGGTATTCTGATTTGCATTTTTCTAATGAGAAGTGATTTAAAACATTTTTTCACATAATTATTGATAGTTTTGGTTTCTTCATCTGAAACTGACTTCATATCCTTTGGCCATTTGTCAGTTGGGGAATGACTTGTATTCTTATAAATTTGACTTAGTTCTTTATAAATTTGAGAAATTAGACTTTTATAAGAGAAAATTACTGTAAAAGTTTTCTTTCCCTCTATTGTTTTCTTTCTAACCTTGGTCACATTCGTATTGTTTGCATAACTCCTTTTTAACTTAATATAATCAAAAATATTCATTTTATTCTCTTAAAGATTTCTCTCTTCTGTTTTGTCATACATTCTTCTCATCTTCATAGATATGCCAAGTAAACTATTCTATGTCCCCCTAATTTACTTATGGTATCACCCTTTATGTCTAAAGTATATACCCATTATTATCTTTTTCTGATATAGAATGTGAGTAACTGGTCTATACCTAGTTTCTGCAATACTGTTTTCCAGTTTTCCTAGTAGTTTCTGTCAAATAGTAAGTTTTTATTCCAAAGGCTAGGATCTTTAGGTTTATCAAATACTAGGTTGCTAAGGTCACTTACCATTGTATATTATGAAGCTAATCTATTCCACTGATCCATTATTTTATTTCTTAGCCAGTATCAGATTATTTTGATCATTATACTACTAGGCCATCTTCCCCCACATTTTTTTTTCACTAATTCCCTTGATATTCTTGATCTTTTGTTTCTTTGGTTGAAATTTGTTACTATTTTTTCTAGTTATTTTAAGTAATTACTTGGTAGTTTAACTGGTATGGTACTGAATAAGTAAAATAATTTAGGTAGAATTGTCACTTTTATTATATTAGCTCTGCTTATCCAAGAGCAACTGATATTTTCCCAATTGTTTAGATGAGACTTTATTTGTGTGAAAAATGTTTTGTAATTATGTTCGTGTAATTCCCATGTTTGTCTTGACAAATAAATTCCCAGGTATTTTGTTATCTAGAGTTATTTTAAATTAAATTTATATTTTTATCTCTTGCTGCTTGTTTTATTAATAATATATAGATATGCTGATGATTTATGTGAGTTTATTTTGTATCCTGAAACTTTGCTAACATTATTTCAACTAGTTTTTAGTTGATTTTCTAAGATTCTCTAAGTATACCATCATATTATCTGCCAAGAGTGATAGTTAATTATCTCCATTTCCTAATGTTATTCCTTTAATTACTTTTTCTTCCCTTATTGATAAATCTAGCTTTCTAGTAAAATAATTAGTCATAGTAGTGATAATGGGCACCTCGATCATCTGGAGAAAGTTTATAACTTATTTACATTACAAATGATACTTGATGATGGGTTTAGGAAGATACTACTTATCATTTAAAAGAAAGGCCCATTTATTCCTATGTTTTCTAGTGTTTTTAGTAGGAAAGGATATTATATTTTCTCAAAAGTTTTTTCTGTATCATTGAGATAACCATGTGAATTTCTATTAGTTTGGTTACTGATATGGTCAGTTATGCTGATAATTTTCCTACTATTAAATCAGTCCTATATTCTTGGTATAAATCCCATTTGCTCAAAATGAATGATCCTTATGATATAAGGCTGTTATAAGAAATTCAATTTAGGGGTTTTGACTAAATATGAGAATTCTAATGAAATATTGTGGTTGCTGATTTAAAAAATATTATAGTTCAGGTCAAATTACTTTTAGTAGCTTTTGTTTACAAAGAGTTAGAAAGAATGAAAGTAGAGAAATGTAAAAAGAGGGTATAGAAAATGTCTAGCCTATCACACTTTATGTTGCTCTTGTGTCTGGTTCAGCCCCAGCAGTGCTTGATAACCCTCAACCAGAAGAACCAGTGGTGTCTTATGCAAGGGTTCCACCAACATAGTCTCCTCCAGGAAAGGAAGGCCTCTCTGGAACTAATCTCTCCAGAAGTTAGGAAAGGATAGCCAGCTACTCACTCACGCAAGACGAAGTCCAAAGGAAAAGATCCAGGAGCAGTCCTCCAAGAAGCAGTCCAAGAGCCAAAGTCAAGGTCCAAGCAGAAGGTCAAATTCAAAGCCACCTCCAAAAGCCAAGTCACCAGCCAATGATTCCTGGACAGGACAGGAAGTTCAGGACTTTTTATAGTCCTTTTCCCACATCACTTCCTATTCCTTCCTCCACTTTAAAGGAACCAATTGCAATCTTTCAATTTGCTTAGCACTGACCAGGGGAAGGTCAGTGGCCTCTGGAGTTGTCACACACTCTAGTAAGTGGCTTGTGAACTCTCTTACGTAGAGTTAAGCAGGAGTGTTTAAGTTTTGGATTGATTAACTTAAAAATTGCTGAGTGATAGACAAAGAAAGTTTAATTCACTCTTCACACTATAGCATTCTTGGTATTGTTTTTGCTTCCATTTTTTTTCTAAAATTTCTAAATTTTTGCTTCTATATTCATTAAAGAAATTGGTCTATAATTTTCTTTCTCTGATTTTTTTTTTCCTGGCTTAGGCATCAGCATCATATTTGTGTTGTAAAAAGAATTTGGTAGGACTCACTCCTTATTTGGATATTTTCACAAACAGTTTACGTATTGTTGGGATTAATGTTTGACAGAATTTACTTGTGAATCTATCTGGCTCTGAAATTTTTTTAGGGAGTGCTTTGATGGTGTGTTCAATTTCTTTTTCTGAAATAGCATTATTTAAGTATTCTATTTCCTCTTTTGTTAATCTGGTCAATTTATATTTTTGTAAGTATTCATCCATTTCAACTAGATTGTCAGATTTATAATATAATTGGACAAAATAGCTCTTAATGATTGCTTTAATTTCCTATTCATTGGAGATAAAATCACCCATTTTATCTATAAAATGGACATAATATGGATCTAAGTCAGATGGATTTTGTATGAAGAATGTTTTGTAAATCTCAAAGTGCTATAGAAATGTGAGCATTTGATAATAGGGATGGTAGACTTTGTCAGATTGAAAAGACCTTGAGAGTGAGCCCAGAGACAGAGGGTATACTTATCTGAGGGCCAGCATTGCTAATTTTTTGACAGATTTTACTCCATTTTAGTCACAGGAGAATGGAAACTTCAGCCACATTTCTCTCAAAGTCCTTGGATTAAGTCACAGAAGAGTTGACAATTACCTTATGTGGAGGCAGTGAAGGTTATGCCCATAATGCTGCCTCTGGGACTATTTCTCCAACTCAGATTCACATTTGTAGGTGAACATTTTCGAAGTATCAGTTAATAATTAAGTCTCAACATCCCAGGGAAATCCCAAGGGGCTTTGCTTTTTAGGGTTCATTATTCCCAATCCCCACTAATATACAGTATTTCCAACTGATAATTAGCAGTAGCCCCCAATAAACTTTACCAGATATAACAATATTTACTGATATGGTGGAGTAAGAACAAACCAGAAACACATTCTAACTGCATAAATAAAGTCCCTTAGAATAGTAGGCTCACATTTAAAGGTTAATGAGGCAAATGTTTAGAAATTATATGTGGGTAAGGGTTATCTCACAACTTCTGGTTCCAGAAATTCTTTCCTCTCTATATAGTACCATCATAAGATCTTGCTTTGTTGCAGCACCTTCCTAGACTCTTACACTTACTGCCTTTGTAGTGTTTAGCCAGAACTTCTGTCCCTCAATCTGCTACTGTCCTGTGGTAACTCTGTGCATCTATCTATAGATAGTTCTTTATACCACTACTCTGTTGGCCAATGCTATTACCCCAGGACACCAGTGGGAACTCACCCTCTCTGAAATTCACAAGGCACCTGTAAGGAAGAGAGATCCCCAATCAGAGAATTCACTGGACACCTTCCACTACTATACTGGACTGTCATTGGACTTTGAGATTCAAGTGACTCTCTGTTTTATATATAGACCCCAAAGTATATCATATTGTTTCATACAATCACAAACTATTTCTTTCATGATGTTCTCTGATTTTATCCAGTGACCAAGCCACTTTATTCTTCTTGATGATTATGGACTTGTGTGGACACCCAGTTTACACTTGTGATTGATGTTTCAATCAATTTTTCCTCAGCTGTCAGTGATAGCATTTTTTGAAGAAGGGATAATAGAGACCTCCATAAATACATGAACATTATAGATTTTCATGTATCCTACCCTAAATGCAGGAATAATAAAGCTACATATTGTTGAAACTCTGACTTTTATTAGTTTATATCAGTATCATTCCTTGGGGAATGTTGGCATTGGGGTTAGGAAGACTTAGGCTCCAATTTTTTCTTCGACACATACTAAGGAATCCTTGGGGAAGACATTAAATCTCTCTGGCTAAGAATGGCTATCTCTGAGTACAGACTACAGACTTCTTCCTTAATGTGTGTCAGAAGTAGAACATGAATTCAGATCTTCCTGATTCTGAGTTTGATTCTTCATCCATGATATTATAATGCAGCTCAGTGGGAAGACTAGCCCTGCTTTGAAGGAACACCAAATCAGGCAATTTCTAATTTCTTCACAGCATCATAAACTAAGAATTAGAATGGGTCTTACAAGTCAATTAAATTGAACTCTCTTTTTAACAGAGAAGGAAACCAGGTTTTGAAGAAGTTATAGGATCTCACCAAGGTCATATATGAAATAAATGGCAGTCAGGATTCAAACACAGGTGCTCTAACTTCAGATCCAATGTTCCTCCCCCTGAACCACACTGCTTCTCATGAGTAGGTAAATAGCATGTGAAAGAAACAAAAGGATAATAACTACCACACTATTTGAAACTGCATTAATTCTATAAGAGGCTTGTTTATTGAAATCAGGTGGCACAGAGGATAGAACACTTGACCAGTAGTCAAAAAGACCTGAGTTCAAATCTGTCCTTAAATACTTATTACCTATGTGATCCTGGGCAAGTTAACTAATCTATTTCTATTTCAGTTCTCTCAACAGCAAAATGGGGATAAAAATAAAAACTACCTCTCAGGGTTGCAGTGCGGCTCAAAATTGCTTTTTGTAAAGCATTTAGTACATAGTAGGGATTTAATCAGTTCTTTTTTCCCTTCCTTTCAGACTCATTATCATTAAACTCAAATCGTGGTATGTAGATATTTAAATTGGATAAAGAGATTTCCTTGAACTTCTTTAAGGTGAGTATTTCCCAATGGAACATGAGAGTTGCTGCTCATTCTTCATTTTCCTTATGTAAAAGACCCATCTTTTTCTCACATGCATTAGCAGATTTGATCCTCACCTACCTGTCATGTTGACAGAACTATTATTTTTTTTACATTTTATTCATGAAAGAACCCCATCAAAGAATTTAAGTCTTTTAACCTCAGATAGCAAAAGTAGGAGAAATATGTGGAAGTTGTAGGAGTTTAGACTCTATATAAAGAAAATTATTCCTAACAATTAGGGCTTTCCCACAGTAGAAAGGGATGCCTCAGGAGAGTGCAGTTTCTCTCTGGGTATATAATGATTTGTTGGGTATGGTGTAGCAGGAATTCATGTTCAGTTACTGAGTCTATGAGTGAGACTAAATGTCCTCTGCTGACCTTTCTTATTCTAAGGTCTTGTCAGAAGTCAATTGAGAGAGCAAAGAGTAGAACTCCTAATCAATCAGCCAATCATTAATCATTTAATAGTCTCATTTAATGTCTTTTCTTTTAAAGTATTAATTAAACTTGGATGTTGCTGCATAGGTGGTTTGAGATCTTGGTGATGAGTTTATTTTTTTCTTAAGACAGCATCTGCAAGATGAACAAACTTACTACTTCCACTGCAAAGTTCTTTTATCTTCAGGTCCTATTGTCATAAACAAATCACGAGATTGAAAATCATATGCTGAATGTCATCATTCCCACAACATGCTTAATTCTAATAACAGACCCCTGTTTCTGAATATTTCTCTGTGCAATGCACTGCAATAAACTCTAAGGGAAAGTCTACCAGAGAAGAAAATGGATGGAAATTGGGCCCATAATGAGCTACTGTATCACAAATGACTGCAAATTATATTGTCAGTTCTGTTTACAATTTTCCATCGCATAGTGTCTTGTAATTATGTCTATTCAATTATCCTATTCATAGGATTTTTCAATAAGTATATTTCATTGTGGCCAAGAAAGTTTATTTGGAAGCTTCCATGCATGCAGGTCAGCAAGTGCAGTGAGTAGGTTTTTAAGAGCTCATTTGGAAGAGGAGCAACTAGGTCTACTTGTTAGAATGCCAAATCTGGAATCAGAAAGACACAGGTTCAGATTCTGCCTCTGACATTCTGCAGCTGTGTGACCATGAGGAAGCTAGTTAACCTCTATGAATTTAGACAATTCTTTAGATTATAGATAGAACATAGATAGTAGTGTGTTGATAAAAAAAATTGACACTTCAAAAAAAAGTGTATAATGTATTTTAAGTGGCATTATTATCATTTTCTCTATCACTTCCTTAAGTCTAGACCAGTGATTCCCAAAGTGGGCGCTGCCGCCCCCTGGTGAGTGCTTCAGCGATACAGGGGGGCAGTGATGGCCACAGGTGCATTTATCTTTTCTATGAATTGTTATAAAATTAAAAAAATAATTTCCAGGAGCACTAAGTAATATTTTTTTCTGGAAAGGGGGAAGTAGGCCAAAAAAGTTTGGGAACCACTGGTCTAGACACTAAGTCAGACATTTCTGAAGTATTTGCTGATTTCTGAGGTGTAAATGCTCACATGGAAAACTATTATGGGTCTGTCGAGATCTATCCTCTCTGATAATCTGATAAGGACAGCTTAATTGATAAGAAAATAAGGGAATAGGGGAGACTATCTTGACTGTTAACTCATAGCTGCTTCTCCGACGTGCCATTGAGTCACAAGTTTATTATATATGAAAATTGAAACTCCCTTTCACCCACAAGCACAAAGAGAGTTTTACAGCTCCATAGACATTGCAATTAGCTTAGACAATACACAGAACCTGGGAAACTTCAAGGTGAAGATAAGAACCAGCCTGGACTTTCAGCTGCGTGATTATCAGCAAGCTAAGTTTGAGAATATTTTTCTCTGCCCCTGCTAGACTAAGGTTTTGGCCTTGGCTACATTTCTGACCAAAGGGGAAGAATGTTAACCTCTTAACTGTTGGTTTGCTAGGAACTTAAAGCTTTTCAATAAGACCACAATACTTTTCAACAAGAAATCACAAGGGTCACAAAAGGGGTCAAAAGAGGAGTCTCAGATTTTTATCTATTTGAGACTCTGTTTCTCTTATTGGCTTCCCACATGGGTAAGATTTTATTAGCCAGTTTGAGAGGCTCCATCTCGACCTTGAGTACAATTCTCTAAGATTTTTGTACTAGGTTATAGTTTATAATATATTCTTGGGGAAGTCTTTTTCATATATGGAAGTTTGTTTTTTTTTAACACTGAAGAAATTGCCATTGTCCACTGCCACATATTTAAGGAGGCTCAAAAGTTTGAAGCAGTAAATAACAAGGACAGCAAGTATGTGCAATAAAAAGATTGAAATGTTGATTTAAACTCTAGCATACACAGTCAACGAGACAAAATATTTACTGTTTTAAGGAAGAAAGAAAAATCAAAACTCAGGAAATCATTGGACCTAGAAGCTTTTCTCAGAATTCTTGACAATCCTCTGAGCTAAAATTCTGACATTATCCACAGATTTGGTTGGGGAGGAGGTTGGGTGAATGGCATATATTCACATAAGACTTTTCTTTTCATTGGATTCTACCAAATTCAGCAAATCCCTTAATTACACTGCCTTTCCTACTATCCACAGTGGTTTGCCTTGATGTGACAGAGGAAGATTTGCAACTGGAGATAAACTATAGTGGTACTGAGTCTGATTTACAAGCTAAATAGTGTCACCTGCCTAGCAGAGATTTAGAGCTGTTGTTTCAGTGATGAAATTGATGATGATAGAAAAAGACACAGGTAGTTAATGCTGGAGGGACTGTGGGAAGAAGGGCACACTGATAAAATGCTAGTGTGGCTGTGAATTGGTTCAATCATTCTGAAAAATAATTCAGAAGGAATTTTTTTAAAGACTAAATTTTTTTATTCTCTTAGATGCAGAGATTCCACAACTGGGCATTGAATTTATTTCAATTAAACTCAATTCAATACATTAAGTACTAATTAAGCTACTACATATGCCAGTTACTACACTAGTTATGAAGATGTATAAATAACAAAACTGGTTCTTCCTCAAGGGATACATTCTTCTTAAAGTATATTCAGATAAGTAACTGTAAAATATATACTATAGGTAGATTACATAGATAATCCATTTATAAATACATAGTAATTGGGATAAGAAAGAAAAGTAGCAAATGTGAGAAGGAAAGTAAGCTTCATGTTGGATGTGGTACATAAGCTGAACTTTAAAGGATGTGGTACATAAAGCAGTGATCAGTGATAAGGAGGGAGTGATTCTAAGCTTAAGGAATGGTGTAAGCAAATGCACAAATATAGAGATGGGATGTCACTTTTAGTTAACCAACAGTTCAGTTTGACTTGAATATAGATTATTGGAGCGAGATTAATACACAAATAAGCCTAGAAAGTAGGTGGGAACCAGAGTGGGAAGCCATTTAAAAGCCAAATGGTAGAGTCTCCATTTTATCCTAGAGGCAAGAGGGATTTGTTAGAACTTTGTATTTTATCATGGAACTTTTCTAGGCATTAGGAGAATATTAGAATCAAATCTTTAGATAGAATATCATTCTCTTGATATTAGGTATGTTTTTTTTTTACCTATTGATTATATATTGTGTATTTTTTTTAAACCCTCACCTTCCATCTTGGAATCAATACTCTGTATTGGCTCCAAGGCAGAAGAATGGTAAGGGCTAGGCAATGGGGGTCAAGTGACTTGCCCAGGGTCACACAGCTAGGAAGTGTCTGAGGCCAGATTTGAACTTAGGACCTCCTGTCTCTAGGCCTGACTCTCAATCTAATGAGCCACCCAGCTGCCCCCTACGTTGTGTATTTTTTAAAGGCTATATGCAGTATGCATGCATATTGGCCAGCTTCTGCATAGAGCTGACTCTATTATGCCCAGGTTGTATGACTAGTTCACAATAAAATATAAATCAAAGAAGGAAGTAACTTTTTGATATTTGGCAAAGATGCAGAGAAATTTCTAACTGAGTAGTTTCATAGATGTGCTCATCTCCTAAAATCAGTTTGGCATCTCCTGAGAAAGAAAGAATGATGACAACAGAACCATATTGAGCTGGGTCCCTTGGAATCTGTCAATAAGAGAGAGAAAGATAGACAGAGACAGAGAGACCAAGACAGAGAAAGAAGTATAGATCAATAGAGAGAAATATATAGACAGATATAGAGATAGAAATATACAGAAAGATATATATCAATATATGTGTAGGTATATAGGTAAATGACTACTTGAATACATTTCATTTTCTCTTTGCTATATTCACTGTTTTTGTCTAACCAGAAATATGTTAGATAGTAGGATTACTGTGGATTCACCAGTGAGTGGAGATCAGTGGCACCTGGAGGAGATTAAATATGATGACTCCTCTTGGATTTTATTTTTGTCAAGAGAGTGTGTGTATGTGTGTGTATGTATCCATATGTATGAGCATGTGGCATGTGTGTATGTGTATGTGTATACATGTGTGTGTTCATTTTCAAGCTCCTTTAGAAAAGACTCCACAGTTCCTCCTAAAATTCTAGAGATTTTCTTACAATCTTATTTTGAAGAAAAAAAAAATGCACCTTGATTTTTTTCAGAATCCCCTTAGGAATTAAGTCCCCTTTTGTTCAGAGTGCACCTGTATTTTTGCTAATTTTATAACTTTATAAAATACAGATATAAGCAATTTGCCTAGGCTGCATTCCATTGCACCTGAACTTCCCCTAATTTTAATTGCTGCTTTGCAGGATCTTACCTTGAATTTATGCTAATGAATAAAATCGAATTCTCTCATGCTCAGCTAGTTTACCTATTGTCCACTTCAATTGCCTTTTTTTGTTGCCTTTCTGTGTATGTTGAGGACAGTTTCAGCTCAGATGAATAGGATGGATTTCAAAGTTTTATACCATTGCTGCAAGACATTGGAGTTAAATGCCCACCAAGGACTTCTGATATTAAGAGTATCCGATGGCCTTGGAGACAATTTGCTTTATTTCAGGGAGTCAGAGTCATATAACCTTTGCAGAATGGAAGTGACTCTAATCAGAAGCAGTCAAGTATACTTGGATACTGCAAATAGCTATTTTTGCTCAGCATACACTCTTTAAGTAAACAGTACAAAACAACAACGGAATAATGCATAATAATGAGATATCTACCTAGGGACTTTGAGCCTGCTATTCTTTAAAACCTCAAAAGCTAATCAGACACAGGATCACTCCAAACCCAGTAAGTTGAAAGCCTGAAAACTGGAGTCCTCTCTTGAATGTAAAAGAAGTATATGCTGAGTTATGCTGCAATCAACTCATACCAACTTTTGAGAATCAATTGTTAAATTTTCAATGTGAAATGGAAAACACTGAAATACCGCTGATCGGAGCCAGATTTGGTCTAGACTTAAGAAAGTGATGGGGAAAATGTTAATAATGCAGGTTGAACTTTAAAAGTGTCTCATCTGTACCTCCCATCCTTGCACAATTCCCCTCAATCCCAACCTCAGTGCCAGTCATTAAATATTTATCAACACTTGCTTGAATTCTCTGCATAGACTCCATAATATACCTGACTCACCCTTGTAGCAGGATTGGTCATGAGGTGACATGGATGAGATGTTCTCTAGAACTCTTACAGAGAAGACACTTAGAGGAATGGTATGGGAGAGACAGATCTGGCCTCAAAGGAGTAAGGTGATGACATCTGCAGAACGAATGATGGCTACTCTGGACCCTTCCTCAAAATGGAAGGTCCAGAAAGAATTCACAAATGGAAAAAGGGGGCCTAGGAGTGGAGACACAATGTAGTAAAGACAGCAAGATAAAGTCAAGAGAACAAATTGTGAGAAAAAGGTTAAAAAGAAAAACATCTTCAAAAAGAATATTTGATTGCAAAGAATGATACCAATTTTAAAATAAATTAAAATGATGGAAATATTCATTAATCAAAGGAAATCCTTTATTCTAGGCCAAGTTAAATACCCACATACATACACATACAACTAGGCTGTTTATTCTTCTCTTAAAGTGTAGAATTCCCAACACTATACAAACCTTGTCTTATACTTTGCCCAAAATGTCCCAAGGAAATACACAAAGCACATATCTCCAATTCAGAGGCAGTTATTAGGAAGCCACAAGTTTTCATCTATTGATAAAGTGACTAGTAGCAATATATCTTTCCTGTAGGGGTAAGAATATTAGTATAGAATATCCTATTATAAAGCATCTTGGCATGGTGGCTGCCATGCTGTATTTATAGTCAAGAAGACTTTGCAAAGTGACCCTCAACAAGTCATTTCACCTCTCAGGGCCCCTGTTTCTTTATCTGCTAAATATCTTACAATATCAATCTTTAGGGGCTATTTTAAGAATTAAATGAAATAATCTGCAAAAAGGTCTTGGAAAATTTAAAGTCATAAAAATGTTAGTTGTTATGAGGCCTCTTAGATTTCATGATGAACTTCCCTATATGTCTAACTTAATAGGTCAAATCCTTTTAAATGGTGAAATCCAAAGGGCTGGGCACATTCCTTTGCTATAATTTCCTTCCATTAGAACAATGCTTTGCCATTGGCTCAAATCTATTTCCTCATTTGGTTTTCACAAGATAACCTTGTAAGATAAGCAGCATAGAGATTAAGATGTTGTCAGTTTGAGCATTAATTATCCCATTAATCTTTGGATATGCTTATCTGCCCTGTGGAATGTAAGCTTCTTGAGAACAGGGACATGTTTCATTTTTGTCTTTGTATTTTTTAAACTTAGCTTTGTATGAGAACTTGGGTCTTAATAAATATTTAATAATTGATTGATTGATTTTGTCAGTCTTCCCTTCTGGAAAGGCAAGTCAAATAGGCAATGGGGGCTGTGTGGATAATTCAGGCAAGTGCCAATAAATATTTAATGACTGGATCTGCAGTTTGGGTTAGGAGAGGGGTACAGGGATGGGAGGTGTGTATAAGATGCTTTTAAAGTTTTATCTGCATTATTAACAACTGATTGATTGACTGATGTGGATATTGAGACCAAGAAGTATAGAACTGACCCAAGATCACTAATCTACTAAGGCAGAGAATAACAAAACCTCAGAGTCCTTGAAAGGGTATCAGAGCTCAACTACTCTACCTCATACTTGTTAAGAATATCTCCTAAAGCATCCACATAGAGTTCTTCAGCCTCTACTTGAAGATTTCTAGAGAAGGGTAAATATTGACCTCAGGTTGTTTTTGAATACCTGGTAAGTAGAAGAGAGGATATTTCTTCATGCTTGACCCTAAAGGACAGAATTAGGAGTAGGGGAGGGAAGTTGAGTAAGATTGAAAGTCCTCTAAGGATACTTCAACTTCTCAGATTCTGTGACTCTCATTCTACTCTGAAATGAACATCCAAACATGTGACAAAGGAAAGGGGGAAAATACTGGGTAGATAATAATGAATCTAAGGCATTGGGAAATCTAAATTATTATGCAAAAGAGCTACAAAATGAAATATCCTTGCAAACATCCATTCCTGGTTTGAATCATTTATTGTGTCCTTGTTCTGTCCATAATGACTACAGAATATATTAAAAGATCTAAGAGAACCAAAAAAATAGGATTTGGGGTTCACAGTCTAAACCAGTCTCCCCTTCAATAACCTTCTTTTGCTTCATTTGAATGAGGTCAAGGAGATTCCAGTTTCTGGACATACAGGAAACCTGGATTCATATGCCTAATATATATGTGTGTGTGTGTGTGTGTGTGTGTGTGTGTGTGTGTGTATCTATAATTCTGTGCATATAGTTAGAGTATATATATATACTCTAACTATATACACAGAATATATAGAACTAGAACTAGAAGGGAACCCTAAGATCATCTTATTCAATACCTCTTATTTCATAATTGATGAAAATAAAAAGTGGAGAGATTAAATTATTTGTCCATGATAATTTAAATGGTGAGGGATGGGTGCTGTAGTCCTTATAGATAATACCTGGATTAATAAAATGAAAGACGGGAAAAGGCATTTGTAAAAGTTCCCTTCCAGCTCTAAATGTGTTTGATTCAAAGGGTAAGCATGACACCAATACCTGCATTCACAATAATCTACTACATCAGCTTAGGGATTTCAAGGAATACACACAAAGTTTCACATTAAGATGATTTAATTATAGGTGTTGATTTTAAGATGGAGAAGACCTTAGAGATCATCTTGTATAATCTCATTTTAAAGAGGAGAAAGCTAAAGCTCAGTCAGCTAGTGACCTGGTCACTTAGGGTCACCCAACTAGTGAGGAGCAGTATTTGATATCACAAAAGTTGAGTTCGACCACTTGGGTTTGACCAACTAAAGTTATTCATTTAGGAAGTAGATCTTTTCTTTTGCCTTAGAATGATACCATGAAGTTAGGTGGCATATTGGAAAGAACACTGAAACTAAAGTCAAAAATATCTGACTACGTCAATTACCAGTTGTGATACTGAGTAATTCACTTTTCCATGTTTGACTCAGCTTTCTCATCTGTAAAATGAGCTGGAAAAAAGCAAACTACTCCAGTATCTTTGCCAAGAAAACCCCAAAAGGGATCATGACAAGTCAGACAGCTGATAAATGACTAAAACAACCATTAAAACTAAGCAAAAATCCTGGTAGAATTGCTTTAGAGTCATATATTCCTGTCAGTCACTCTAGCTGTCTCTGTCTCATAGAGCCATGTAGCCTAACCCCATCATTTCATAGGTGAAGAAACTGAAGTTCATCAACTGACTTGCCCAAGGCCACACAAATAAGTCACACAGGTGGGATTTGAACCTACATAGGTACTCTGACTCCAGAGTCCTTTCTTTCTTTACTGTCCATCTCCCAAGAAAAGGTTGATCATAGCCCATTGTAGGAAAGACCCCAAATGTAGAGAAGTCCGCCTATGGTGAAGCTTGTTACTATATGTGGCTTGAAGTGAAGCAGAAGAGACATCTCTAGCCCCTTCTTACCCCACTCTTCTCTACTGGAGACATTTCCTGCCAAGAAGGGAAGTAGGAACTTGGGGGATGGAGGATATTATTCTGGTCTCTTTAGAAAGACAGGGTACCAGGTATTGAAGTATATCAATTTGCCCCCTTAAATATTGTTCATTCAGGAAATATGATGAGATTTGATCTAACTTATACTCACTTTGTCACTTCTAGAGGCAGATTCCAAGCTTTATATCCAAGGCTTTCACACCAAATACCAGTACACAGTAAACATACTTAGGGAACAACAAAGGAAAGCATTTATCCAAGTCATAACAAGACATAAGAATTCAGAGGAGATTTACATAGGAGAATAAATGCCAAGCAATAGAAAGAAGGTGCTTTCCCATTGGGAGTAAGATAACTCAGATCAACTAAGAAAGTCCCCTAAGTGCCACTCAAGTGGAAATTCCCCTAAATTTCTTGAGTAGCAAGCTTTTTGGAGATGGAGATTGCTGGTTCCCCCTATGTCTCCCCAAAGTCTTTTCCTTCAGCAACCTGAACTGGATTGACCTCTTCTATCTTCTCCCTTTAGGCTGGAACCCAGAAGCACTTGGAGTAGTTACTTACTTGAAGAGCTCCTAAGGAAACTACAGTTTGGACAGGTAGTGTTCAAATAGTTATGAAGAGGACTGGCTAAGGCTGGGGCTCTCTTGTCTCTCACCAACTCCCCTCTATCCCTCATATAGGGCAGAGCCTTTGACTCCACTAATAAAGAGAAAGTCTCATGCCAATGGGTTTTTGGATAGGGATTATGCCAGAAATCTCATCATGGAGATTGCTTTAGCTTTGGTACTCAATATGTCCTCAGTATCCTCATTTGCCCCTCCCTTTTGATTGGAATGCTGGAGGGTGGAGAAAAAAACACCTGCCAAAGCTTCCTTTCATAGGGGGCTCAGAATTTCAAGTCAGTTCTTCATTTCCTACCAGCTGTTCTGTTTAGTTTCAACTACACAAACATTGTACTCTTCTCTCCCCTTTATAGTTTGCTTTTGTAGATTATCTTTCCGTATTTGAGTGTAAACTCCTTGAGGGCAAGAACTGTCATTCTTTTTCTTTTTTGTATCCTTGGTGCACAGTGCCTTGAATGTAGCAGGTGCATAATCCATATTTATTGACTGGTGAACTCTCTTTCCACCCAGATTGATCCATTTCTGAAAGAGGGAGGATGAAATCTTTGAAAATACCATTTCAAAATCATGAATAAAATCCAACTACCAAATTTGTCAATACCCTTGGAAATTGTCAGTATGCTGCTACAAGCCCTCCTAAAGACCATTTGAGAAACAGAGCCACAAGCTAAGGTGGCTCATTAACACAGGGCAGGAAGATTATTTGACAGAGTCATTTACCAATTGCTTGGAGGTAAACAGCTTCTAGGACTCTCTTCAACATTTTCTACATGTAGAAACTGGAGCCAGGAGAGAATTAAAACAAAGCAAAACAAAACAAAACAAAACAAAACAAAACAGTCCAACCTCAGAGGTTGTAGAAATGGAAATACCCTTTGCTGGGAATAGTCCTGGATTTGGTACAAATCCAGGCTTGGTCACATAAGCTGAGGGACAAATTCTTCTCTCATTTAACCTTATTTATATTCTAACTCCAGCCTATTTTACCAGTTGTATTATTGAGGATTTAGAACTGGTAGTTAACAAGTCAACACATATTGATTAAGGGCCTAATATGGGCTACACTACAAATAAAGGTTTAAAAAAAGTCCCTGCCCTCAGGAAGCTCACAGTCTAATGAGGAAGATAATACAAACAACAAGCTAAAGACAAGCTAAATTAGAAGAAATCAACAGAGACAAAGCATTAGAATGAAGGGGAATCAGGAAAGACTTCCTAAGGAGGGCTGGAATTTAGCTAAGAATGTAGGCTTCACATTATCCACTAAGCTAGATGATCACATATGATGTTCTTGCTAAACTGTCCAGTTACTTTGGTCCAGGCATGACATTCCATTTTCCACCTCTGTACCTTTATAGGGATGATTCCTTGTGTATATCATTCTCATTTGTGCCTTAGAGGATGATTGTTTGTCTCTTCCAAGGATGAAATCCACCTCCTGAACCAGATTATCTCTGATTCTCCATGATGAGCTCATCCACAATTTCTCCATAGATTTTTTTTTGTTTCGTAGACATTTTTCATATGTATGACAGAAGAATTTGCTATAAATATTTATTCATCTTTGGGCAACTAGTGGCATAGTGAATTAAGTACTACTCCTAGAGTCAGGAAGACCTGAGTTTAACTTTAGCCTCAGATACTTACTGGCCATTCTAGTAATAGAATTGGGGAAGGGTAAATAGGTATTGCTAAATAAATATGTTTTCAAGGTTACTTTTGCCAACTTATTTATTTAGCAATACCTAATTACCTTTTTCCCAATTCTATTACTATACTGTGAAACCAAACCTGGGTCAGTCATTCAACTTTTGTTTTTGCATCTATAAAATGTAAATAGTAATTTCATCTACTTCTCAGGGTTGTTGAAAGGATCAAATAACATTATTTGTAAAAAGCACTTAGCATGATGACTGACACATAGTAGGCTCTATGTAAACATCCATCAGTATCGCTATTGTTATCTGGATACATATTATTTGCCTGGCCCATCCTCTACCCCCCCAACCCCTACCCCAGAGGATATAAACTCATTGAGGGCAAAGGCTGTCTCCTTTGTTGGCCTTTGCTGTGCTATGACATAGCAAAGTGCATGGCAGACAGGTAATAAGTACTAGTTGAAAGAATGAATGACATTGGGCAAGTCATTTAATTTCATTGAGCCTCAGTTTCCTCATAATGTCAAGTAATTTGAATCTGGTAACCTCTGAGGTCTGGATCAGCTCTAAATCACATGGCACTCTTCCTCTATGATATCAGTTTTAGGATGGAAAGTATGTACTCGAATTCCTCCAGCATGTGTATACCAACCTCCAAGTACGATCAGAGAGACTGTGAAATTCTGGTGGTAGAGAAGCTTAAAGGTTTAAAGACAGGAGCTAGCCATCTGTTTCTCACTCCTCTCCTTTAGAACTAGCAGGATGGTTGATGGGTATGTTTGTGTTGATAATGGCAGAAGTTCAGCTAACTAGGTCACCCAGTAGTCAAGTAAGTAGAACATTCTCATCCCTTCCACCCACCCCACCTTACTCCCCCAAGGAAACAGTCATCCTTCCATCCTTAACACTTGAAGAATGGGATTCTCAGTGCCATCTGTCCTGCTACCAGTGAGTGCTTGGAGATCAGCAGGAGAGGCTCCTGGCTGAATGCCATAAACTCCAGGGGACCCACATCTTCTTTTCCTTGCTGGTATTGATTTGACAGAATTCGGCAGGCCTTTTCCTAGTACTGCTGTTTCTCCAGCGCCTGCCTGGAGCCCTCCTCAACTGGCTCAGAAGGAAATTCTAAAGAGTATGAACTGTGATAACAACCTTTAAGCTCCCCACATGGTGAATACCCAATAGAATGAATGGTGCCAGAGCTGGGAAAAGGTACAGAGACCAGGTGGGTTTGTTATTATTTTTTTAACAGTGTCGATCACTCTAAAATGACGAGGCAGCTGCTTTCCATAAAGTTGACAAGTAAATAATATTACATAACTCAAAAGTTCATAGAAGCAATATTACATAGATTAAAAAGAGATGGGCCCTGCAGTCAAGAAAGTCTGCAAATCCTACTACACATTGCTTTTAATAAATCACTTAAACTCTCAGCCTCAGTTTTATGATCTGGAAAATGGGGATAATAAGCTTACTTACCTCAGGATTGTGATCATAAATCAAATGAAAGTATAGATATAGAGTCAATAGGGACCTTAGAGGCTGTCTAGTCCAACTTCTTTACAGATAAGAATAGTAAAGACAAAAGGAGTCAAATTTGACCTAGAGTATACAGGTAGTGTCAGAGGCATTTTCCACATAAAAGTGCTTTGTAAAACTTTAAAATGCTATAGACATGTCAGCTAAGAGCAAGCCCAAAAACATTTATTAAATACTGACTCTCTTTTGGGCCTTATGTTAGGATCCAGGAACATAAAAAAAAATAATTCTTACTTTGAAGAAGCTTACATTAGGCCAGGGATGATGATAACATGCATATCTCTATCAATATTTCTCTCTCTCTCTCTCTCTCTCTCTCTCTCTCTCTCTCTCACACACACACACACACACACACACACACACACACACACACTCTCTCTCTCTTTCTCATCTATCTATCTATATCTATCTACACACATACTATTATGATTAAAATTCTCTGGAAACTATCTTAATTTATAATTTATTGTTTACTAAATAATGAAAAGCAGGTCCAAGAAAAAGAAGATATCAGCCACAGGTGGCCAGACACCTTCCTTTCTGAGAGCTGGGCTGATGTATACCTACACCCTTTTGATTCCCAGGAAAAAAGGCCCCCATTTCCTTCTGGTATTCCAATTTGTGTTTTTAGCTAGTATTCTGACTTTACTCTGGACAAGAGGTGGGTCTTCTAGATACCAGGGAGTCACATGAGGTAAGAGACAAGGGTCTTCCCAATGTCAGAAGTCAAAAGACCTTTAGAATGGTTGCATAGTACCATGACTACTTTTCTCTACCCCACTAACTTAAGAGGAGCATGTGTTACAGAGTCCCCTGGACACCCTAAAACCTCAGAGGAATTCCAATTCTAAGAGTATTCAAAGAATTCTCCATTCTTTCATTCCTGCCAAGTTGACTAAAGAAAGCAACTGAAGGAACTGTATGGTAAAAGATGTCAAGACACATTTCCTTAGCATTTCCCCAAGCTTCCTGATAAGCATGGATATGTACCTTCCATTTGCATCTCAGACATCAATTCATTTCCTGAGATACGCAATCATCCCCCTTCCTTTGTGATCAGGGACATCTGTGCTTTTTACAATCCTGGATGCCTGTGCTTTTCTCCTCACACTTGTATACCATCCCCAACCCCCATTTTTCATCACGTAGCCTCTGGTTCCTGTAAACATAAAAACTCTGTATCACTTCTCTTCATGGAGGTAGACCTTTACCTGCACCTGCCTCCCAGTCATTCAACTCACATTCAACTTAACAAAAGTCTCTCTTTTTAAAGATAATCATCTGAGCCTTTCAATCTTGAAGGAACACCTTCTGCCCAGGGCTAATCTCAGGTCTCCCACAACAGGAGACTTATTCACAAATGAACAAAAAGTTTGGTATCCATTCTTATTCAACAAAAGGATGGGGGTGAGGGAAGATGCAAATTATAGTTTCAATTCTTAAGATCAACCTTTTTTTTTCTCTTTAAGTCATTAAGGTTATCTTAGGGTGCCAAAGAAAAGGGTACAGGTTAGTTTTAAATTTTCACCTGTGAAGATGGGATTAATTCTCCCCTGCCTATTTTTAGATTTAATCAACAGAGGTGTATATAACCCATTTTATCCTTAAGTGGGGGAGGTCTGTGACCCACGTGTGCAAAAGTGGGTGATGGATCAGAAATGACTGACTGCCCCTAGGCACTCCTAAGCAAAGCTAAAGCTACAATTGGTCCATGTAAAGTGGAAGGAATGCACAGGCAGTGATGCAAAGAAGCATCTTTAAAAGCAGTGGCAACTTTCTGTGAGGACAGTTCTTCAGAGTTCAGAGTTCTATTTGGAATTAGAGTTCAATTGGAGGCTGATGAAGGATCTGCTTTGTGGACCTGAGACTCCAAAATTTGGTGAGACTATTCTTGAATCTCTCCCTTTGAACTACCACATGGGTGAGTGAAAAGGTTGACTTCTTTCCTGACTGTCTAGAAAGACAAGTCTCCAGAGAGCCCCCTGTTTTGGAGAAGGCCTCATGGCTAAAACCCTTGTTTAGGGGGGCAGTTGGGTAGCTCAGTGGATTGAGAGCCAGGCCTACAGACAGGAGGTCCTGGGTTCAAATTCAGCCTCAACCACTTCCCAGCTGTGTGACCCTGGGCAAGTCACTCGACCCCCATTGCCCACGCTTACCACTCTTCCACCAAGGAGCCAATATACAGAAGTTAAGGGCTTAAAAAAACAAACAAATAAATAAATGAAGTGGTTTGGTTTTGTGATAAGTAATAAGAGAATTTATTTTGGAATCTTGAGAATTCAAATGCTAAATCATGTAAAAAGGAAAAAAAAACTTTCAATCAAAAGGAAGATCAATTACAAATTATTTTAATGTAAAATATTATAAAATTTATTGAATGTCAAAAATTTAATTATTTTACTTTGTTCCAAATAATTCATATATCATTATATTTATAAAATGAACATATACAAAATAAATAAAACATGATGGGAACAGCACTAAGGGAGCAAAGGTCTTAAGGGAAAGTGAGAGCAGACATATAAATTTGAGAGGCACAGGTAATAAGAGAGAGAATTTAAGGCAGATACATGCAAAAGGATAGAAATAAGAAATTTGAGGTCCAGTGTGAGGAATAAAAAGGCCATTTTGCCTATATTTAACTGTAGGTAAAAAATAATATAGGTTGTTGCCCAATTTTGGAAGTTTCTAAATGTCAAATATAAAAAATAGATCAAATATAATCATTTGAGCCTAAAGGTAATATAAACTTGAAATTATTGAGTAATATAAACTTGAAATTATATCAGTAACATGGTAATACCTGTGTTTTAGCAACACAGTGTACCTTTTTTGTTGTTGTTTAATCATTTTCAGTCTCTTTGGGATCCTTTTTGAGTTTTCTTGGCAAAAAATACTGGAATAATTTGCCATTTCCATCTCTAGCTCATTTTATAGATGAGTAAATTGAGGAAATCAGGGTTTGGTGACTTGCCCCCCAAAAAGGTTGATAAGTGTCTGAAGTCAGATTTGAACTCAGGAAGATGAGTCTTCCTGACTCCAAAACAGGTGGTTTACCCATTGTGCCACATAACTGTCCAATTGCAATCCAGTCATGTTACAGTCAATGATGAATTTAAATCTATTTCTGGTGGTTCCAAATGCATTACTCTTTCTTAGGGAGGACCAAACTAATAATTTATTTCAACACCTTCATTTTATAGATGAGGAAACTGAGGACCAAAGCAATTCAGTAGCTGGCTCAAGATCACAAGACTAGTAGTAAGTGGAAGATACAGAAACCAAATCTAGATCTTTAGGTTCCAAATTCTTCTCTCTTTCCAAGACAACACACCACTACCTGAGGCATATGGACTGCCCATGAACTTGCCTCTGAACTACCAGAGGTCAGGACACAACCAGCTGCTGCCACTCCTCAATAGGCCTTTCAGCCAAATGCAGAGTTATTATTATACTAATTAATAATCTGGGTGCTGATGAAGCTGATTAGGCTCACAGTACATGTTGCATTATGATAAAGCAAAGATGGCAAGCCACGCTTCAGCAGGCATAAAAGCCTCCTTCAGAGGGGAATGTTTGTTAACACTAAATTTGCTCCCTAATGATAATTAAAACCTCTTGAAATTTTCTCTTTTTTTATTAGTAGTCTGTCATTATGCTTTAAAAAATAAACTAAACAATTGCAGCTGGAGATTCTAGCACTGGCCATGAAGCCCCAGGCTTCTTTTTTATTGATTTTCCAATGTGCCTCATTGAATAAGGCCATCTCTCTATTAGTGAGGATTGGGGGAGAAGGGAAAGAGAAACCTTTATCCTAATAAATATTTTAAAATACTTTAAATAGAACTCTATGACAAGAAAGAAACTCTTGAACTGTGTGTTTTGTTTTCAATAACTACTTCATTGGGAGGAGAAAGGAGAAAAGAGCTTATTTGATGACTTGATCAGTTTAAGAGGTATAGTGGGTAATATTCCAAAGTCAGAGTCAATGAAGCCCTGAGTTCAAATTCTGCCTTTTACGATTACTAGTTGTGTGGTCTAGAGCAAGATATATGAACCACTCTGAGCTTGAATTTCTTCCTCTGTAATTTTTTCCCATAGTATTCATTTTCGTTAGTGAATAATCTTATAAAAACAATACCCCAAAACATATAACCAAATGAACAAGTGACAAGTCATATGCTCCCATCTGCAATTCTTACTCCAACAGTTCTTTCTTTCTTTTATTTTTATTTTTAAATATTTTTCCATGTTTACATGATTTGTTTTCTTTCCCTCTCCTCTTCCCCTCCCCCTCCCAGAGGCGACAAACAATTCCACTGACTTTTGCAAATCCAATAGTTCTTTAAGATGTAAATAGCATTATTTTTCATAATTCCCTCAGAATTGTTTTGGATCACTGTATTGCTCTTAGTAGCAAAGTCTTTCACATCTGATCATTCCACAAGATTGCTGTTACTGTGTAAAATGTTTTTCTGTTCCATTTATTTCACTCTGCATCAGTTCATGTAGGTCTTTTCAGCTTTTTTTGAAATCATTCTGTTGATCATTCCTTATAGCAAAATAGTATTTCACCATCATCATATCCACAATTTGTTCAACCATTCTCCAACTGAGGGACATCCCTTTAGTTTCCAATTCTTTGCCACCACATGGAAAGCATCTATAAATATTTTTTAACAAACAAGTCCTTTTCCATTTTTTTTTATCTTTTTGGGATACAAACCTAGTAGAAGTATTATTTGATCAGAGGATATGCAATCTTTTATAGTCATTTGGAAATAATTACAAATTACTCTCCAGAATGGTTGTATCAGTTCATAACTCTACCAGCAATGCATTAGTGTCCCAATTCTGCTACATGCACTCTAACATTTATCATTTTCCTTTTCTGTCATATTGGCTAGTATGATAGGTATGAGGTTGTTTTAATTTGTATTTTTATAATCAAGAGGGATTTAGAAAAATTTTTCATATGATTATTGATAACTTTGATTTATTCATCTGAAAAATTCCTATTCATATCCTTTGACCATTTATCAATTGGGTAATGACTTGGATTCATATGAATTTGACACTACATTGTTGATGTCATTTAACTTTAATCTATTTCATTGATCTACCCATCTATTTCTTAGCCAGTACCAGATTGTTTTGATGATTACTGTTTTATAGTACAGGTTATGATCTGATATAGGTAGACCAATATCCTTCACAATTTTTTATTAGTTTCCTGATATTCTTGACTTTTCTTCCAGATGCATTTTGCTATTTTTTATAGTTCTATAAAATAGTTCTTTGGGAGTTTGATTGGTATGGCACTGAATGAGTTAATTAATTTAGGTAGGACTATAATTTTTGTTATATTAGCCCAGCCTAGCCAGGAGAAATTATTGTTTTTCCAGTTGTGTAGCTCTAGCTTTATTTGTGTGGAAAGTGTTTTGTAATGGAGTTTATATATTCCTGCATTTGTTTTGGCAAATCAATTCCCAGATATTTTATGTTATCTAGAGTGATTTTACATGAAATTCCATTTCTAATTCTTGCTGCTTGGCTTTGTCGGAAATATGTAGAAATGCTAATTATTTATGTGGGTTTATTTTGCATCCTACAACTTTTCTAAGACTATTAATTATTCTGACTAGTTTTTTCCATTGATTTTCTAGGATTCTGTAAGTATACAATCATATTATTGAATCTCTTAATTTTTTTCTCTTTTTATTTACCTTTTTATACTTCTCTTGAATTTTGTATTTGTACATCAAATTGTCTTTTTCAGTATGGTCTTTTCCTCAGGAATGATTAGAAATCTTCTCTTTATTAAATGACCATACTTTTGCCTGAAAAGATATAGTTAGTTTTGATGGGTAATTGATACTTTGTTGTCAACCCAGTTTCCTTGCTGGGTTAGCATATGCTCAGAATATCATATTCCAAGTCTTCTAGTCCTTCTATGTGGAAGCTGCCAGATCCTGTATTATTCTGATAGTGGCTCCATGATATTTGAATTATTTCTTAATTGCTGTTTGCAGTATTTTCTCCTTGCCTGGTAGCTCTTAAATTTGGCTCTAATATTCTAAAAGGAGGAGATCTGTGGATTCTTTCAATTTCTACTTTGCCCTCTTGTTCAAGAATATCAGGGAAGTTTTCTTGGATAACTTCTTGTAATATGATGCCTGGGGCTATTTATTTGTTTATTTTAATCATGACTTCCAGGTAGTTCAATAATTCTTAAATTATCTCTCTTGGATCTATTTTCCAAGTCAATTATTTTTTTTAATGAGTTATTTCATATTTTCTTCTATTTTTTTTCTTTCTTTGGATTTTGTTTTATTCTTTCTCAATGTTGTGTGAAGTCACTAGCTTCTATTTGCCCAGTTCTGATGTTTTTAAAAACATATTTCTTCCATGATCTTTTGATCCTTCCTTTCCATTTCGTCAATTTCACTTTTAATTAAACTCTTTTCTTCATTGGATTTTTGTGCCTCTTTTTCCAGTTGACCAAATTTGCTTTTTAAGCTATTTTTTTTCTTTTTGCATTACTTTCTTTTCTTTTTACCTTTTTCTTCAATCTGTCTTATTTGATTTTCTAATTCCTTTTTTATTTCTTCTAGGTCCTGAGATCAAGCCTCATTTTTCTTTGAAGTTTCACATATGATTACTTGGATCTCACCAACCCCTATTGACTCTGTGCCTTGCTTTTTGTTACCATAGAAATTGTTTAGGCTAAGGTGTTTCTTTTTCTGTTTGTTCATTTTCTATTTTTTTCTGTTGTGGATTTAGAGTCCCGAAAGCTGATCATTCTGTCTTCTCCAATGATGGCTAGCAGGACTCAGCACTTGGAGCTATTTTGCCCTTTGGCTTTACCACAGCACAGTATTGAAAGGGCCAAGTGTTAATGAGTTCCAGGCCTCACTGCAGCTGGTGCTAGGGTCTGGGATTTCAAGGGGTGGGTCTGTGGTATGAGGTGTTCTGTTGTTGGTATAGGCAGAGTCCCAGGATCCCAAAGTTGGCATATGCTCAGACTTGGAACCTAGTGCAGTAGGTGGGAGAGTGGTCATTTAGTACTCCTCTGTGTGCAGTTTTGCTTGTGGTTTCTCCTTATCACACTTTCTGCCTACCTAAAAGTTATATTTTAGAGACTTCTCAATCCATCTTGCTGTTGGTTTTTGACTTCTGTCATTTCGAGGAGCTTTTTAAAGTTTGATTTGGAAGGATTGTCAGTGTCATTTCAGCTTTTACTGCTACTAAGCTGCCATCTTGGCTCTGCCCTATAGCTAGTGAGTTTTTGAGGTTGTATTTGAAATTGGGACTTCTTGACTTAAAATCCAGTGATCTATCTATTAGACCATCCAGCTGCCTGTACTTGAAAGCAATTCTTAAGTTCCTTTCCAGTTCCTTTGTTTTCTATGTCTAAGTCCATTCCCAAATACTGGAAGTTCTTAAAGGGGATGAATTGTCACTTTCCTCACCATGAACCTTATTTGCACTAAAAGTAATTAATGTTATAATGAAACTAACTCTGGTCTCCTAGCTGACCCATTTTACTGATGAGAAAATAGAGACAGAATTTAAATGATTTGTCCAGTGTCACATAAGTAGGAAGTATCTGAGGCTGGATTTGAACTCTGGACTTCCTGACTCTAGGCCTAGTAACACTAAGAGGACAAGAAATTCTCCTGTGGTCACACAATAAAAATGAAATATTTTGTGACATCAAGAATCTTACTTTTCATTTGGCAGAAAAATATGTCTACACAAGGAGTATTAGGAAAGACTTTATATTGAAAGTGATTCTTGAGGTGAACTTTGAAAGAAACAAGAAATTGTAAAAAGTAGGGGATGTGAGTGAAAGCATTGCAAGTGTAGTAGTCAGTCTGTGCAAAGTGATGGGAGATAGAATCTTGTATATGATAATGGCCTACCTCCCTGTCAAAGTGTAAGTAGGTAACTAAGGCAGAGGATCTGGGGCTTGGTCCCATGACACTAAAATATAGCACTGAAAATTCTTCATTTCTTCAGTAGGTAGACACTATTGAAATATAAAATTTAGTTAGTAGTTAATAAGAATAATCAGTTGAGATTTGAAGTTACCAGATATCATACTTCTTAAATCCTTGTTTTTTACCTTTCCCCAGAGAACAATAATTCCTAGTTAAGAATTTGACCTAATTATCCTTTCCTAATTCCCTCTCCTAGAAAGATTATTTCATAGCATGCCATATTCATCTTCCCAGTGTGACATTTTGTTATCATAATTAGGTTATTTTGAGTCTAGGGAAATAGAACAGACCATAATGTCTCCATGGTTCTTGTTTATTTGGTTTTAGGGTGTTTATTTTAGATGAAAAGTTATGAATTTAATCACAATTGCTCTGGGCCCCCAGTTAGGACAATTCTATTCCTTTCTTCTTAGAATCACAGAATCCTAAGTTTGGATTTAGAAGGAACCTTTGAAGTCATCAGATACAGTTTTCATCTTTCAGATGAGAAACTCAAGCCCATAGTGGTTAAGTGTCTAAAGCCACAAAGCTAATAAAAACCTAGTATAAGTCATATGGTCACAGATCTAAAGCTGGAAAGAACTTTAAAGTACATAGTTAGTTATAACTCTAGAAATGGAAAGATCATAAAAGTCATCTGGTAAAAAGCATTTTTTGTAATATGAGGAACTAAAGTCCAGAAAGGTTTGTCCAACAATATACAGGTATTGTGTTCCAGAGTCAGAATTTAAACTCAGGGGATGTGATCATAAATTTAGAGATGGAAGATACATTACAGACTTTGTTTTATAAATGAGAAAACTGAGATCTAGAAAATTTAAGTACCAAAGTCTCACAGATAATAAGTAATAGAGCCAGAAATTATACATTACATCTAAGTCCTCTGACTCCAAATCTATCATACTTTCCAGCTATCATATTTCACTCTTAGGCTGGTTCTTGGACAATATAGTTTCCCACTAGTGTCCTCACTCCCCCAATCCTCTTCCCTCAATTCAAGCCATTCTAGACTGGGGGGGCCTACAAGAGTTCATGCTTGGTTGTTATGGCCTTCAGAGACTAGGATCACTTTGAAGCAACAATGATATATCAAAGGATGGATCACACTCTAATACTTTGATAAATATGTGATTTTATTGGTGTAGATATTCCCTCCATTTATTCAGATCACATTCTATCTATGCCTGTCTATTTTATGTAACTTATCGATGCCTTCCTATCAGTTTGCTAAAGAGAGGCTACAACATGAGATGCAACTTGTTTCTTGATAATGAACATCCAGCCAGATCACACATTATTCTCCCCTCACACATCATACATTCCAGTCAAACAATCCTACTTGCTTTTTTCCCATATAATACACTAGAACTCTTTCATGGTTTTCGACAGGAAATGCCTGGAATGCCTTATCTTTTCACCTGTACTTTGTTGAATTCCTAGTTTCCTTCAAAGCATATTTCATATACTTCTTCCTATAGAAAGCCTTCTCTGATATGCCCTAGTGGTTTGTGCTCTCTCCCTCCCCCAAAATTACTTCAATTTCCTCTGTATATATTGATTTTATGCTGGTAAGGGCACTTTTTTTTAACCTTCAGAAAATAATATAAGCTCCCTGAGAGCAGAGATAGACTCTTTCCATTTTTTATCTTTGTATTTCTAGTTCTTAGAACAATGTAAGATACCCAGAAATTACTCAAATCAAATGTCTTGAATTGGATTGAAATGCTATTTGGATTGATACCAATGGATTGCAGAGGTTATCCATCAGTTATTTCTTATTCCCACAATGACCTAAGGTACTACTTTTCCCTTTCCCCATGATGCATTTCTTTGAGTTCATCCTTTCTATCACTTTTATTTATAAAGCATTTCAGCCTCTTCATTTACATAGGGAGTTTTAAATAAATGTTGGTAAAATCCAATTGAACTTGTGTGAATAAAGGATTAAAGAGTTTATTTTACTTAGCTGCTAATATAGACATAAACTGGGAGACTCTAGGGCTAACTGGCACTAACTCACCCTGTGTCATCTCCTTAACCCTGCCGTCTGTCTCAATTAACCCCAGACCATTTTGCCTCTGCTCACAGGGGCTGTCCAGATTAATTAAGCTATATGAAGCCCTTAGATCACTTCTGAAGCCATGCCAAGATGCAAGTATCGGCATGGCCTCCTAGAGTTTTATTATTTGGAAACTGAGCTGGGAGGTGTCAGAAGTCTATTCTGAATCTTTACAAGAGACACCATCTGTCTTTTATGCTTGAAACTGTACTTTCAACTTAAAATCTGCAGAATTAAATAAAGTCTCATACATTATAGTACCTACTTCCCTGCTCTAATTCTATTTCACTCTCCCTTTTGAACTTTGTAGTCTATTCAAACTATCTGGCAACTGTTGACTATCTATCTATCTATCTATCTATCTATCTATCTATCTATCTATCTATCTATCATCTATCTATCTATCTGTCTATCTACCTGTTTGTCTGTCTGTCTGTCCAGCTGCCTATCTATCTATCTAGTCATCTATATAGCTTTCTTTTTCTATATCTGATTCTGTATTCTCTATCTCTTTTTCTGTTCTGAAAAGATGGTCAGCAATGTCTTAAATACGTTCCTTCCTCCTTTGAATTTCCAGCTTCCTTCAAAGAACAGTTCAGATTACTGCCAAGATTGCTTCTAGCTCTATATCTATCTGCTCTATGAACATAAACTATTTAACCTATTTTGGACTTCAGTTTCCTCACCTATAAAGTAAAGTTTGCACTAGAGATGAACTCCAAGGCTCCTTCCAACTACATCTATGTTCCATTGGGGAAAGAAAAGAAATATGAAAAAGAAAGGAAAGAAAACATCCACTCCCAATGAGCAGTTGCTTGGCTTCTCCTGAAGCTCTGGCACACACAATTAAAACTCTCTCAGAAGACCGCTCAGCCATGAAGGTAGGATGCCTATTTTGCTTTCGAAATTCCCTTTCTGCTTCAACAACACTTATAATCCAATTTTCACCAGCAGAGATGAATAATGTCCCTCACCAACACTTTTACAGTGGATGGAGACGAGCAATCACACCCATTGATTTCCTTTCCTTCCTCTCAGATCGTGTTTTCGAGAGATGTGTGAGGAGCCCTGCTCCGAATTTGTCTTGGGCTCTGCTGTGCTTGGAAGCAGGTAAATAATATGTGTCTCAGAGGAAGAGGCTCAGTAACCATGAAGGGCCAGCATTGAAAAGGAAAGCTATCAAATACATCTGGGTCTCTTTCACAATGAAACATTCTCGGGAGACAGCTTCCAACAAGCAAAATGATGTTCCCAGGCACTGCTTTACCCAGTAAGTGCCCTGAAAAGTGAATAGAAAACTCTCCATCCATTTTAGGCTCAGTGTGAGGAAAAACTTCCTAATATTTAGGGCTGTCCAAAAGTGGAATGGCTTGACTTAGGAAGTAATCATTGTAACAATTGACATTTATATCAAGAGGTACCTCTCACTGAGAACTCCTTACATCAATGAAATCAAAGTTCTGCTTAATACAGGATACACTTGAGGCAATATGTGTCTCTGTATCTGTATGTGTATACACAATACACATGTACCTATGCTTTACCCAGTGTATTTACATATATGAGTATGTGCCTAATTGGGTGTGAATTTATATGTGTACACACATATATACATAATGGTAAAAACTGGATAAATAATAATTTTGGTGGGGAGAAAAAAGGGCATTTCCAAAGAAATGTAGGCTTCCAACCCTCATCATTGGGTGGTCTTCTGACACACTTTTACTATATATGTACACATGACACACACTTGTGTGTTCACACATTTATGTTTGTGTTCTATTTATATGCAAGTATGTATTTTACAGAGAGAGAGAGAGGAGAGAAGAAAAGAGAGAGATAGAGAGTAAGAAACAAGAAAAGAGGGAAGGAAAAGGATAAAAATAGGGAGTTAGAAGGAAAGACAATGAGGGAGATAGAATAAGAGAAAGGAACAGAAACTAGACCAATAATTGCTTTTATGTGGAGAAATCCAGATAAGAAAACTCTACCAATACATTGCTTTGTTTTGTAAAGCATTTGACCTGTTTTGTCTCATCAAATTTTCATAATAGACCCATGAAGTAGGTAATATTATAATCTTAATTTTATAGATGAAGATACTGAGGTTCAGGAATGTGAAGCTGCTTGCCTAGAGTCACCCAGATTTTAAGTTTCCAAGGCAGGGTCCCAACCATATTCTCCCTTGCTCTAAAGCCAGATGCTATGGTTAAAATACCATGTAGCTACTCACATACAGTGATACCATAACCTTCATTATCTTCCTCCATTGGTACTTTTCCTCTGCCTTCATTGTGTTTTTCTTGAAAAGCCTCCCTAAACAGCTCCTCATTGATGAAGGTCATCAAACAGAACTTGATGGCCACTTGGTAGTCATGTTGTAAGGAAATTCTTGTCCAAGTATTGGTTAGATTAATTGTTGTTGCCATTCAGTCATTTCCATCATGTTCAATTATTCATGTTCCATCAGGGGTTCTCTTGGTTCCTTCTCCAGCTCATTTGACAGATGAGGAAATTGAGGCAAACAGGGTTTAGTGACTTGCTCAGGATCACATAGTTTGTAAATGTCAAAGGCTAGATTTGAAGTCAGATCTTTCAGCCATTGGACCTGGCACTCTATCCTCTGAACCATGTTGGTAAGCATAATTAGAGTGATGCAAAGGGAGGGGCACTGGACTCATATCTCGTAGACTTGAGAGAAAATCCTAGTTCTAATACTTTATACCTATGTGAGCTTGGCTATGTCACTTCCCTCTGTGAATCTCAGTTTCTTCATCTGCAAAATGAAGAGGTTAGACCACTGAACACCTGAGGTTTCTTTGAGGTCAAGACCTTTGTGCCTGTGATCCCATGGACAGCTCTGGGACTCAGTTTCATCTTTTGTAAAATAAGGGCAGTCCTTTCTTGCTCTAGATTTAAGACCCTATGACCCCTCCCACTTCTGTGATTATGTAACAGAAAAGAAAGTTATACAGAACCAATTTCACTGATCAAAAGAAAAGGTTTTGAACTATTCTTTATCATTTCTATAGGGCTAAATCTAAATGCAAATAAATTTAATTTCACACTTTGGTATTGCATGAACAAGATACTGAAGATTTCCTCTGATTGGACCCCCAGAGCCTAAAATGCTCCTGCTCCTCATTTATCCCACTAGCTACCCTAGCTTCCTTCAAATCCCATTGTGTATAGGAAGGCTTTCCTGACTCCTCAATTAAAATGCCTCTCATATCTTGATTATTTTCTATATTTCCTGTCTATAGCCTGTTTTTATATAGTTGCTTTCATAGTGTTTCTCCAACTAGATTATAAGTTCCTTGAGGGCAGTTACTGTGTTTTTCGGCTATTTGTATACTCAGACCATAGGACAGTGCCTAGCACATAGTAGGTGCCTAATAAATACTTATTGATTAACTGACTTTCCTTGCCCAGAACTGTTTTAAAGTGACTGTGGTCTCATTCTGCCTCTCTTCAGCTGGTTAGTATTACAATCCTGATAAGGGTTTGGTAGCTACTGTTGGGTTTGCTCCATTATAAGACCACAAAATACTTTCCCAAGCTTCCACTAACCATTTTGTAAATTTCTGATACAACTAATTTCTTTTATCTTAAAAGAGAAAATATCTGGATTTTCTTGTTATATATAATAAATTGATATGAATCACAGGTGACATATGATAGCCAGTAAAAATAACAATATTTTTTCTCAGTGAGGTTCCCCATTTTTCCCTTTTAAAAATAAATTTTATTTTATTATTTTACCTTTTTTGCTCATCCTTCTTTCTCTCATGAGGCAGTTGAATTCACAATGAATAGAGCCCTAGGCTTGGAGTCAGGAATAGCAGTCGGTTCAAATCTTCCCTCAGACACTTTGTAGAAACTATTTTCATTGATTTAAAAAAAAGTTTTGGATTATTCTTCTTTATTTCTTTAGTGCTAAATCTGAAGAAAGAGAAACTTAATTCACATCTTGCTGTTCCATAAGCAGCGTGTGTTATTCTGGACAAGTCTCAGCCTACTCAACTGCAAAATGGGGATAATAATAGCACTCATTCTCAGGGTTGTGAGGATCAAATAATATAATATGTGCAACATGCTTAGCACAGGGCCTGGTACATAGCAGGTACTTAATAAATTCGTGTACCATCTTTCCCTTTGTTTCCCATGAAAAATGACAAAACAAATCCTTTATAACAAATATTCATAGTAAGAGGATAAAGTTTGCTTTCCCTTTCTTGGCATACACACTTTAGAAAAGCCAACATAAGAATCAATTTTTCTAAACTTAATTTAAGTTTAGAATTCAAGAGGAATACAGGGTTCTTTTCCCATATTGTGGGAGTTAAGGGCAAGGTACCCCTGCAATCTGGATGATCTGTGAAAAAAATTTTTGGCTCTCCTTTTGTACCAGAGAAGTCTGAAATTTTTCTTTTTCTTTTGTGGGGTGTTTACAATAAAAGAAACTGTAGCTATTTATGCATGGTACTTAGAGATAAAACATATTGATATTATATAATACTAAACATATATTTTATGCATTTCATAATTTAAAAACGTTTTTTGTGTTGTCTGCTGCATTTCACATGTCATCGGCAGTTTCCACAAAACTCCTCCAATATTCCCATTTAATTTCTTATAATGACCTGCAATATAATGCCACAATGGGGAAAGTCACAATGTGGAAGGGATATTTGAATAATGTCCAGAAAGAAGGAACATATTAATCCACTATACTACTATACCATGGTCAGAAGCTGATCATATTGAATCATGAGATCCATATTATAGACAAAAGAGAAGTAACCTGGAAAATTGTCAAGGAAGAAAATCAGGAAGGTGAGGGTCTGGGAGACCATTCCACATGAACATCATGATATGAGGTACTAGAGGTAGTTAGCCTAAGAAAAGGAGATTCAGGAGGCAGTAAAAATGGTGGATTAAGGGTATCTACCCATCTGAGTTCTCCAAACAACTTTAAAATCATGCATTGAATCAATGTAGGAGCGGCAGATCAGGCAAAAGGTTGGGGTGAGACATTTTTTTCTGGCTTAAGAAAACTTAGAAGGTTAAAAAAGAAGCCTGTGACATCAGGGTGGAATTTTGTCTGGAGCCCACATTTATGGTGGCAACAACTGCAGCAGTAGTAGCACCAATAGCTTCAGAAGCTCTCAATACAGAAATACTTTTTTTTTTTTAATTTTTTTTTAACCCTTGTACTTCAGTGTATTTTCTCATAGCTGGAAGATTGGTAAGGGTGGGCAATGGGGGTCAAGTGACTTGCCCAGGGTCACACAGCTGGGAAGTGGCTGAGGCCGGGTTTGAACCTAGGACCTCCCGTCTCTAGGCCTGACTCTTACTCCACTGAGCTACCCAGCTGCCCCCCAGAAATACTTTTTAAAATTAGAATAGGGCAGGTGGAAGCTAATGACCCCATGAGATATCAAGTAACAATATAATAAAGGAAAAAGGGGAAAAAGGAGAGAAAACATGAAATATCTATTGCAAAAAACAAGTGACCTGGAAAATAAAGCAAGGAAAGTAAATTTAAGAACTATTGAATAACCTGAAAGCCACAATCAAAGAAAGGACCTATACACATATTTCACATAATCATGAAAGAAAACTGCCTTGCTATCTTAGATCCTATGACTAAAATAGGAATTAAAAGAATACACTACCTGAGATACCAAAATGAAAACACCCATGAATATTGTAGTCAAATCCCAGATTTCCCAGTTTATAATGAAAATATTTCCAGCAGCCAGACATAAGGAATTCAAATATCATGGAGCTCTACTGAGGATCAAACAAGATTAAGTAACTTTCATATTAAAAGAAGGAATTGGAACAGAATCTACTGTGCTTCAGTTGAAGTAAAAAAGGCAGGTGTAGCAACCATGGTCTCAGACAAAGCAACCTAATTAAAAGAGATATAATCAGTGAACTGCATTATGCTAAAAGGCACCATTGACAATGGATTATTATAAATGTATGTTTTCTTGAGGCTTCATTTCTAAAATATGAGGGAAATTAAGTCAAAATTATAGCAATAAAAGTAATTCTCAATTGATAAATTGTCAAAGGATATAAACATAATTTTCAGAGGAAACCTAAACTATCTGTAGTCATATGAACAAGTCTTCTAAATCACTATTGTTCAGAGAGATTATTAGAAATGAAAAATGCTGGAGGGGATAAGAGAAGAATAAGCACACTATTGAACTACTGGTGGACTAAGTAGTGAACTGGTCCAACCATTCTGAACAACAATTTGGAACTAGTCTTAAAGGGCTACATACCCTTTGACCTAGCAACACCACTACATCTATATCCAAAAATATCAAAGGAAAAGGAAAGGAGATATTGTACAAAAATATTTATAGCAGCTTTTTTGATAGCAAAGAATTGGAAACTGAGGGAATGCTCATCAATTAGAGAATAGTTGAATACATCATGGAGATTATAATAATGGAGTACTGTTGTGCTGCGGGAAAGGACAAGGGTGGCGTGGATTCAAAAATATATGGTGATAATTAGATGAACTGATGCAAAATGAAGTGAAAAAAACAAGAAATCATTGTGCACAGTAACAGTAAGTTTTTAATGATGATGAATTATAAAAAATTCGACTATTGTTGTTATCAATAAAATGATCAAAGACAATTCCAATGGACTCATGATGAAAAAATGTTTTCTATCTCGAGAGAGAGAACTGATGGACTCTGAATTCAGTTTGTAGCATAATTTCTTTCTTTTTCTTGATCTTTTTGCAGCATGACTAATATGGAAACATATTTTGCATGATTTCATATGTATACTTGATACCATATTGCTTGCCTTCTCAATGAGTGGGGGGAGTAGGCAGGAGAGAGGGAGAGAATTTGAAACTCAAAATTCAAAAAGAAAAAAAGGTTAAAAATAAATAGGAAATTTAAATGTTAAAAAAAACCAAGAGATATGATTGGGGAGATATTATATTCAAATTAGTTATAGTCAAGTATTTTAAAGTATGTGAAAGAGTAAAGATATTTGTTCTATTTGGCCTTAGAGGAAAGAAGGAGGAACGATGGATGGAAATGGGAGAGTCAAATTGAAGACTTGATAAGAAAAATTTCTTAATAATTAGACCTATTCAAAACAACATTGTTTTGGTGCCAGAGTTATCACTAGGGTAGAGCAACAGGGATTTTATGTAATAACAACATTTAAAAGATGCAAAAGCAATCATTTTTTAACATCTTACTTTTTTGCCAACACAGACCATTTCAGAAACATAGAAACAATTGAGCTTAGCACCTAGATAGCAAAAATTATTTTTAAAACAGGAAATTACCAGATGACTATCTCTACCAGCCATGCCAGTGGTCATACTTCAGCTCAGTCGTGTGCTGTTCCCTACCATATCAGCAAATTAAGCTTTCCTTCTCTCCCTCTTGCACCTGCCATAACATAGCATCTGGAATCATTCCGTGTCATAGAGGGAAGGGGCAGTGGTGTGCAGAAGTCTTTCCTACTACTTCACTGAATTTGTCTTAATTAGCATAGTGGCTGTAGCATTGGGCACAGAATCAGGAAGACCTTAGTTCAAATGCAGACCAAGACATTTAGTAGATATGTTATTCCGGACCCATGATTTTAATTCTGTTTGTTTGTTTCTTTGAATAAAATGAGGACGATGATAGGGTCTACACTGAAGGACTGTTTGAGGATCATATGAAATAATAAATCACTTAGCACAATCCCTGACACATAAAAGAAATGTAATAAAAGCATGTTTCCTTCCTTCCTTCTTCCTTTCCTTCCTTTCTTTTTTCTTCTTTTCTTCCTTCAATCCTTCCTTTCTTCCTTCTTTCATTACATCTTTCCTTCCTCACTTCATACCTTTTTCCTTTCCTTCATTCTTTTTACCCAGTTCCCTTCTCTCATGACAGTTATATTCCCTGTGCTCCATTTAGACCATTCTTATCCACTGTGTATTTCTGAATTCTATTTTGCAATTGGGAACTCATTTCTTTAACTGAAAAGCAACTCTGGGGGAGCATCAACTGAAGTATACTGCTCAGAATTTGTCATCCAGAATGAACCCTTAGAAGCATTAAGAGGTTCTTCTAAGACAGATCAACTTGAAACTGCTATGGAATTTATGGTGTGTACCATTAGCTAGAAGTGAAATATTTTAGACTAAAGAATATTTACCTTAAGCCTGAATTCTGGGTGATGTATTGCACTAACAGTGTTCTCAACCTATCGCTCCTCTGGCACTACTGTGACATTTCCCGGTGAAAGAAATCATATTTCCTTTCATATCTCTATGATATAGGGTACAAGAGGGAAAACAAGGAGAAAGTGACAAAGAGCATGCAAGAGGGGCTGAAGCCTGTGCTCTGTGGGTCTCTGTGGAGATTTAGGTCTGGAAGGACTTCTTATTCATCTATGCCAACTGCCTCACTTTTTACATGAAGAAATTGAGCCTTAGGGCTGGTTAAATGATGTCCCCAAGGTCACAGAGGTGGGAAACATCAAAGGTAGGATTGGAACCCTGGTTTTATACTAGTTTTTTCCCATTTTTTTCTGATGAAAAAAATCTATATTAGTTAGGACTAAATTACTCTTTTGATGTGTTGGCATATGTTGATATGACATGATAAATCATATTGTATTATATCATTAATTTTTATATCACATATTGTATTACATTTATATACAATTATATTCATAGTCAGGACGACCAGTCAAATTCAGTGCCAAACTCTTAATAGCCGTGTGACCTTGGGAACATCACATAATCTCTCCCAATTTAAGTTGCCTCAACTATAAAATAGGGATAATAATTGCACCTATTTTTCAGGGTTGTTGTGAGGATGAAAAATGAGATAATATTTGTAGAAAACTTAGAAAACCTTAGCTAATATATGTATGTTCGAGGAACAGTTGTGGTAGTAATTGTAGGGATGATGGTGGTGGTAATGGTAGTGGTAGTAGGCATATTAGTAGTAATAGAAATTATAGTAGTAGTAGTAGTGGTGGTAGTAGTAGTAGTAATAGTAATAGTAGTAGTAGTAGTAGTAGTAGTTAGTAGTGGTAGTGCTAGTGGTAGTGGTAGCAGAAGTTGGAAATAGTTGTACATAGCTTTGATTTCTAAATATCACAGAATTAGAGAGTTATAAGGCATAGTATGGCACAGTAAGAGATCACCGATTATAACACAAGAGAATCTGGGTTGGACTGCCTCTTCTGCCACCTACCACTTCCCTAGGCTTTAGTTTTGTCACTTGTAAAATGAAGGAAGTGTAGTAGATGGCCTCTGAGGTCCTTTCCAGATCTTGACTGATGATATTATTATGCCAGTATCCATCTAATCAAGCTCTTAGGTGAAAGGCATCCCTATCATAATATATATGACCTATGGTAAGTCTAATCCCTTCTTGAAGACTTCCTGAACAAGGAAACCCACCACTTCCTGAGCAGCTCTTTCTGTTTTGAAGCAGCTCTAATTGCTAGGAACTAGTTCCTGAAATCAAGCCTGTATATAACTGGAACTTTGGACCTTTTGAACTATGTTCCCCAGAACTCCCAGTATCCCTTTCCCTGGACCATCACTTTTACGTCTTCATGTTAATGTTTATATAGTTCTGTAACTCCTCTCTCCAGCTCTCTTTTTCCTCTTTGAGGCTTGATTAGCTAGCTTTTTTACTTTAGTTATTAATAATAAACTTTATAAAATATAATACTTAGTTATTATATATTAATTTTAATCTTTAAACCTGAATTTTTTTTCTTTGCAAATGTCCATGTGTATGCCTATTCTATTTTCTCTCTCTCTGGACTCCTTTCTATTTTTCTCTATTTGTCTCTGTCTCAATCTCTGTCTCACTGTCTCTATTTCTTATTTGTCTCCCAAGAGTATAAATATATGTGCATGATATCCCTACACACACACACACACACACACACACACACACACACACACATATTACAACCTAATATAACAATATAATGCATTATATAATATATCATATATATGTATGCACACATTTGAAGGGTAATTATCTGGAACAGTGATTCACCAGTGAAGTTCCTTCCTGATATGAAAATATACTCCAATTAATATCAACAACTCTGTAATTTATAGGCTTAGAAAATAGCTAGAGGCACTTCGAAGTTAAGTCACTCACCCAGGGTCACACAGCCAATATATGCCAGAGGCAGGTCTCCAACTGAGGGCTGATGCTAAGACCATCCTTCTATTCAATACGCCAATCTGCCTCTCTAAATGGATAAAAAAAACAAAATTTGCAGTGATTGGAGCATTAAAAACTAGAAGGGTCAGGGGAAAGTTGTTTCCTCCTTGAGGTGGCCCTTGAGCAGATCTGTAAACATGGAGATAAGAAGGCACACTAGCACAGTAGGTAATTCAGTATTTTCCATGCAGTGGTATGGAGGCTGTTAATTGTATTCTGTGTTTAGGGAATGGCAAATAGGCCAGTTTGTCAAGAATAAAGAATTGATATAGGAGAGAAATGGAAAAAAGTCTGAAAAGGTAAGCTGAAGCATAACAGAATTTACATGCCCTGTAAAAGCATCTTTATTTAATCCTACACGCAAAAGGTAAACACAGAAATTTCTTGAACAGGGGAAAACATGGTTAGATGTATATTCTAGTATAATCCCCTTGGCAGCTGTGTAGAAAATAAGAAGCTAGAGAGTTCTATCATACTATTTATTTCAACAAATGAGAGTCTATTAGGGTTTGAACCCAGGGGTTCTTTGAATGGGAAGAAGGGAATGGATGAGAGAGATGATGTTGAGGCTGAAGAGCATAGAACTGGAAAACAATTGGATATAGTGAAAAGAGAGAGAATGAAAGTTGAGGTTGACTCCAAGATCTAAGCATGTCATACCTATATTCAATAAAATCCAGTGACCCTTTTTTTCTCTAGGAGCCAATGTAAAAATCCTCTGGTTGGCTATTAAAGCTTTTTATAGCCTGATTCCTTCATATTATTCCAGTCTTCTAACACCTTAATCACCACCAACATGCTCTGGCTTCCTTTTGGTTCCTGAAACAAGACCCTTCCCCTCCCATTTCCAAGCATTTTCATTGATTGTCTACCTTACTTGGAACTCTCCCTTCTCATCTCCCAGCTTTCTTCAAGTATCAAATGGAATCCCATCTTCAGCAAGGATTCTTTTCCTGTCCTTAATCTCCTTAATTATACTACTTTCTCATTGAAGTTATGCCCAATTGCATATATATATATATACACATATATACAGATATATGTGTGTATACATATATAATATATACATACATGCATACACATGTATATATGTATATGCATGTGCAATAAAGATATATGTACATATATTCTTATATATGTATATATATAAACATATATAATCTTGTTTGTACATAGTTGATTGCATATTGTCTCTCCCATTAGACTATAATCTCCTTGAGAGCAAGGACTATGTTTCTACCCTTTGGGGGACTTTTTATCTATTTAGTTATTACAATACCTGGCAGAAAATAAGTGCTTCACACCTGTTTATTGACTTGGTCAGAGATCAGTGGCATGTTAGATCTGGGCAAGCAGATTATGGAAAACTCTTACCAGTGAGGAACTAGAGGCTCAAAGGAAAGGAATTGGACATCCCTATTAGAGGTGAGGAGATATAGGGTGATCATTTCTAGGGAACAGAATTTGAATGGCTATAGTGGCACAGTGGATAGTGTGGGTTTTTAAAATATTGTGGCCAGGGAACTGCATCTCCCAGCATGCCCCAGGAGCCCCTCTCCCCTAATTCCTTGCATGGGATTGGTTCTAAATGGACCAATCCCATGCTAGGGAGGGACAATGCCCCCTACTTCTGGGAGCAGGATTGGTCTATGTAAGGACCAATCTTGCACCCAGGAGGGGCCTGGAATCTGACTAGATTAGGGATTGACTGGGGTAGTCAGTTTCAGGCTGGTGGAATTCCAGGTATTTTTTCTTTGAATAAAAGTTTTTGTGAGATAAAGATAAAGAGGTTTCTTTTCTTCATTACAATTGGTAGTTGACCTCAGAATCAGGAAGACACAGGTTCAAGACTAGACTAGGTCCTATTTGCATCATAATGTTGCTCATTTGTTTCAGTAATGCCAGAAACTTCATTACCCAATTCTGAGGTTTTTCTTGGCACAGATTGTTGAGTGGTTTGCCATTTCCTTCTCTAGTTCATCTTATAAATGAGAAAACTGAAGCAAATAGGATTAAGTGACTTTTCCAGATCACATTGCCAGTAAGTGTCTTAGGCTGGATTTTAATGCAGGCCTTCCTGACTCTAGTCCTGGTGCTCTAACTGCTATACCACATAGTCACCCCTACTGGCTTTGAGGAAACTCCTTAATTCCTCAATTCCTTAATAATATAAGTTGAAGAAGAGGGGCCAATTTGCACTTGCAAAACATACTGACAGTACCCTATGTTAGTTAAGTTTTAAGTCCTCATACCAGTGTACATTATAGGTATTTATTTATATTTCTGGACTTGAAGAATCAAAAAGCCCAGAGGTCTGAACCCTGTCTCAGATACTACTGAATGTTGTGACCTATAACAAGTTGCTTAATCCTATTTGCCTCAGTTTTCTCATCTGTAAAGTAAAGATAAAAATAGAATCCTCTTCCCAGGGTTGTTGTGAGGCTCAAATGACATAATATCTATAAAACACTTTGTAAATTGTCAAGCATTATACAAAAAATAGCTAGTAGTCTTTTAGTAATAGGCACCTCCCAGTTACCTTGCTTAGAAAACTTCATGGATTGTTATGCTGGACTTTTTTTGGACCTACTGTGTGATTTTATTGGCATAGAGGACACCTGATAAGGAGACTCCCTTTAGCAAAGCCAGTTATCACTTGCTCTGAAACTTTTTCCTTTAGAGAGTTAGTTGGATCATTTATACATTAACTGACTTTCATAGAGTAATAGCCCTTGTATAGCAGCAGAAGGACTTAAAGGAAGATTTCCCTGATTCCTAGACTAATTCTTTAATCTTTAATCTATATGACATCTTGCTTTTTATTTAAGGGGCAAAATAAATATTTCACAAGCAAATCCAATAAGCATTCATTTTTCTGCTTAATATGTGCAACACGTGGATGGTACAGTGGGTAGAATAGCAGGTCTGGAGTTGGGAATACTCATCTTCCAGATTTCAAAACTGGTCTTAAATATTTATTGGGCGAGTGACCCTGGCCAAATCACTTAACCCTGTTTGCCTCAGTTTCTTCATCTGCTATATATGAACTGGAGAAGGAAATGGCAAATTACTCCAGTATCTCTGCCAAGAAAATCCAAAATGGGGTCATGAAGAATTAGATGTGACTGAAATAAATGAACAAAATATTCCAGCCTTTGTTTTGGATGTTCCAAATAAAAAGGAAAAAAGAAAAATTCACAATTTGTCCTTCTGGTGATTCTCTTCTAATAGGAACATATAGAGTATACATAGAAAAAGAAGTAGAAGGCAATTTGAGGAGGCAGAATACTTCATGCCTAAGAGGAGGAGGGAGAGAGAAGAATAGAGAAAACTTCAGCAAGAATTTAAATCTTTGAATATATGAAATGATAGTGTAAACAGCCTGAAATGAGATTTCTTCTCATTGTTTTTTTTATCTTGATTTGCTTGATTATAATTATGTCTTTCTCAAAGCAAAATAAGTTTATTTTTTTCTATTTTTTATCATGCTTGTTTATTTTCTTTGAAAACAATCATGAAGTCTAAAATATAGATTAGGCAAAATGACATTTATCAAGAGCTTATTATAACTATTGGCTTTTGGGGTTTTTTATGTCCTATTTGAAGCAGTTAAGTGAAATAATGACTAGAGCCCTATATCTGGCAATATAAAGACCTGCATTCAAATCCAGCTCTACCTCTGTGACTGGGTAATTCCCTTAACTCTCTGCCTCAGTTTCCTCCCTTGTAAAATAAGGCTAATAATAGATTCTACCTCAGAAAAGTATTGTGAGTACTAAGTGAGGTAATATTCATAAAGTATTTAGTCAGATGCCTAGTACATTGTAGAGACTTAATGCTTGTTTCCTTCCTTTTTTTTTTTCCAAGTCAGTCTGAAATTACACGGTAGTTAGTAAGGATTTGGATCTGGATCAAATCAAAGAAGACTTTTTTTTTTTTACGACTATTGAATTTTTATTTTTCAGAAAATTTTTCCATGGTTACATGATTCATGCTCTTACTTTCCCCTCCAATACCCCCAAGCTCCACCACCATGGCCAACTGTAGCCAAACTGCATTTCCACTGGTTTCAACATGTGTCATCAATCAAGACTTATTTACATATTATTGATAGTTGTACTTGGGTGGTCCTGTAGAGTCTACATCCTAAATCATGTCCTTATCAACCCATGTTTTCAAGCAGTTGTTTTTCTTCTGTGTTTCCACTCCTGTAGTTCTTCCTCTGAATGTGGGTAGCATTCCTTTCCATAAGTCCCTCAGAATTGTCCTGGATCATTGCATTGCTGCTAGTCAATTCCTGGAGGTCATTCCAGTTCACATGGAATTCTTCCAGTTTATTATTCCTCAAAGAAGACTTTGGAAGGATAGATGGGATTTAAATGGAAATGAATGAATGAATCAGAGAATCATGGAATCTCATAATTACAAGAGATCTCCAGAATGAGAATGAATGAATGAATCACTGAATTGTGAAATTTCAGAATTAGAAGAGCTATCAGGAGCTAAAACATTTGAAAAAGTATCCTCTATATCACAATTGTCAAATACTTTCTGCATAATTCCCCCAGATTGAAGTATAATCAGAAAATAGTTTAAAAAATTAATAAAAATACAATAGCAAGAGGATGGATAATGTTAATATGTAATTATCCAAGTCAATGTAATTCCTGAAGAGATCCTTATGTGCAGTTTAATGGCCCCATTTTGACTTGAGTTGGACACCATTACTCTAAACAATGTCTGCAGAGTAGTTCTGTAGTTAATGTTCAAAGTCCTCAAAATAGGAATTAAAAAGATAAAAATTCAAGGGATGCCCATCACTTGAGAAATGACTGACCAAATTGTGGGATAGATTATGATAAAATGTTGTTCTTTTATAAGAAATGAAGAGCAGATAGTTTTAGAAAGCCAGAGAAAATCTATATGATCTCATATAGATGCAAAGTGAAGTAAGCAGAACCAGGTAACATTATACCCAGTAATAGCAATATTGTAAGGATAATTGACTGTGAAAGATTTAGCTATTCTGATGAAAACAATGATCCACAAGAATCCTAAAGGCTGATAATGAAGAATGCAATCTGCCTCCAGAGAAAGAATTGATTAACTTTGAATGCATACTGAGGTATAGAGATTTTTTAAACTTTATTTTTATTGTTTTATTTTCTTTTGGAACATGGTACTTTGGAAACATGTTTGGCATGACCTCACATGTATAGCCAAAATAAAAATGTTTCCTTTCTTAAGTAGGGGAGTGAAATAGGAGGAGGGGAATGAATTTGGAATGCAAATTTTTTAAAAATTGTCAAAATTTTTAATTGGGATACATTTAATGAAAAAAAATGTAATAAGTTTTGAAAACCTCTTCAATTTACTCCATACTTGAAATGGCTGTTTCAGAAAATCATTCTTCAGAGTTTCTATAGGTTGAGTTAGGACCCTACCAAACCTTTCTCTGAGCCATTTAATACCCACTCTCCTAAAATCTAGGATATATTTGAGATCATATAGGGCTTTCCTCCCTTTTCCCATCACAAACTCCAGAAGAAAGCATCAACTTCCCAAGAAGCATCCTGTCTCATTTGTTTCCACAATTTTATAGCAATATCTCCACCGTTTTTTCTGTGTTCAAATCTAATTTGTTTTCCTTAATAATTTACTTTGTTAGTTATATATTTAGCAATTTGTTTTATTTCCTTTTCCTTGCCAATTACTTTTTCTTTTTTTCACATAATTTATTTCCCAATTCTTCTTAAACTTTATCCTTTTTCTTAAGCTTTTCAACACTAAAAGTTTATCATCCTTGAATCAACCTCTGACTTCCTACCCCCATTCACCTTCCCAATGTACTTCTTTTTTCTTCAGGAAATCAGGTGGCATAGTGGATTGAGTAATAGACTTAGACCTAGGAAGAAGATACTTTCTTTTGGAGTTTGTGATGGGAAAGCAGAGGAAAACCCTATATGATAGCATATGCATTTTGATTTCAAATTGTTTCTCTGAAACCTTGCAGATGAGGAACAAGTCATTTCAATTCTCTGAGCCTTAGCTCCCTTAGTTATCTCAGATAATTGTCATGAGAATCAAAAAGATAAAAATTGTGATGTACATAGCAAACAATAAATCACCATATAAAGCTATATATAAAAGCTGTTATTATTATTAAAATCTTCCTATCATCTTCTACTATAGGAGCTTAAGGTGAAGAATCAAATATTTGGGTTGTTGTTCATTGGTTTCAGTCATGCCTGATTCTTCATGACCCCATTTGGGGTTTTCTTGGCAAAGATCCTAGAGTGGTTGGTCATTTCTTTCTGGAATTCATTTTATAGTTAAGGAAACTGAGGCAAACAGGGTTAAGTTAATTGACATGGGTCACACAACTTTTAAGTGTCTGAGGACAGATTTGAACTGATTTCAGGTCTAGAACTCTCTCCACAGTGCCACCTAGTTGCCATAATAAAATATGATTCAATATCTTAGAAAATTCATGACGTAGATTATAGGCAACACCTTTCCAAATGCTCTGAAAACTATTTCCTTTCATATTGAAATATGAGGAGAGAAGGGAAAGGAATAATAACTTATATAGTGCCTACTATGTGCCAGATACCATGCCAAGAGCTTTGGCAAGAATTCGATCCTCACAACTACCTTGGGAGAAAGGTGCTATTATTATTCCAATTTTGCTACTGAGGAAACTGAATCAATAAGCAGCTATGTGACTTGCCCAGTGTCACACAGCAAATATCTGAAACTAAAATTAAACTCGGGTCTTCCTGACTCCAGACCCAATGTTCTCTCCACTTCACACTAGTTGCCTCCACAGGGAAAATAATTCAAACTGCCTATTTCAGTTTTTGTTGCTTCATTTAATCCTTGTTCTGATTCCCAGAATTATCATCTATAATTCCATGCCCTTTGCATGTAAACACCTCCCTCATTTATCCCATTACACTGGGATGGATGGAAGAGTCATCTGCTAGCATCATTCTTTCAATTCTTTATTACAAGCAAAAAGTCATTCGTCTTAAATGCAAACCTGATTTCAAAATACATGGGAAAATCTTTCAAAGAAAAACAAGATCAGAGATACTAAGATAAAGGGGGCAAATGAAGGAGGAGGGGTTGGAAATACCAGTCACTCTTGAGAAATAATGGCCATCAATAATGTAGACCAACATTGGCCTAATAAACAAATGCCCATCTATTTCATGCTTACTGCTTTGGGGAAAGGCTTTATTGACAAGAGATAAATCTACAGGTAAGACTTAGTTCTGACAGCAAGAGTCAATATCTTCTCTGCAAAGAGAGGTGTTCCCCCTCCCCCTTTCTGGAATCCTCCAGAGTCCCTAAGCCCTGACTGATGATTTGTCAGGCTCACTGCTTTTGCAGAATTTCAATAGGCAAAGTTTCAATCTTGTCCAGGGTCTCTCTGGCATTCTCCCCTCTCCCAAACTCGGGAACATATCCATCAGACTTTCTGCAAGAACATTTTTATTCCATTGGCCCCAGATGGAATCTGCAGAGGCCATTAAGATGCAAACCCACTCTTAGGAAGAGGTGAATATTTGTCCTCCCTTGGTAACTGCCATAGGCAATGAGGTAGATTTTATACTAGGGGTGGGAGCAGTTCCCATTCCATTCTTGTAGCAATTAGCCCACAGAGTATCACTTAACTTTGGAAATTTTCCTGGTCTTAGTGTGAGAAAGACAAAGATTTTCACACGTGGGCAATCAAATGCAAAAGAGAGACATATATTTGTCAACCAGGAGATGGTTACTTCTACAAATACTGCTTACTTGTATTTTCTACTGGGGCAACTACAGAAAGCATGCCCTCAATTCAAATGGTAGGGGTGTAAGAGAAGGTGGAGACTTTAAGATACCATGAGGAGATTTCAAAATGAGGTTGGAACAGGAGAGAAGTGTTTCTCTCCATTTCAGTGTCCTGGAAAAAAGTGTTCATCTCTTTCCCTACCCCATTAACTATTTTTATGCTCACCATATATTGATAATCACAGATATACAGAGCTGGAAGGAACCGATAGTCCACTTAGTCCATTCTCATCATTTTAATTTCAGATGAAGAAACTGAGGCCTAAAGAGGCTCTGTTTTTCCTTCCCCAAGGTCAAATAATTAATTGACTAATAAAAGATATGATTACAGGTCTTTCTGATTCCAAGACCCATCCCCTGTTTTTATCACTAGCTCATCTCTCATTACTGATATTTCTATAGAACTCCAAAGGTTTCCAAATACTGTACATTAATTCCCAGTAGAGGGGAACACCAAACAAAAAACTTCACCTCTAAATGTAAGGATTAAAAATTATTGGTTTGACTAAAATGTATGAACATTTTAAATAATAATGGTCATCACCAATTCAAAGTATTATTGCTCAAAGTCGAAGTGGCCTTTAATGGTTTTTATTTATAAAAGAAGTGGAAAGAGTGAAAGTAGAGAAATACAAAATGATAGAGAAGACATTAATCTCTCTAACTAAATATTGCTCTGGTGCTTGACTCAGCCAGGGCTTGTTGACGTTCAACAGAAATTAAACTGTCTCCAGAAGATAGGAAGGGAAAGCCAGCTATCCACTCAGCCAAGTTCCCTCCAAGAGGCAAGTCAAGATAATGACTCAAGCTGAAGGTGACTCCTGAGGTCAACTTTCTTCCTTGAACTGACCTTCTTCTTGAAGCCAACTTCCTTCTTGAAGTCCACTCTTTTAGTCCCAGAAAATCAGGGCCTTTTATAATGGTTTTTTTGTCCCTTCCCCTCTTCACAAGGGCCAATCACAGCTTGCCCATCACTTAGCAGGGGGCAGTGTTTGTGGGAATCAGTTCTCACCTTCTGGAGGGGTGACTACTCATCAAAAGGTTTCACAGATTCCTGGCTGACTGAGTTTCTGAGGGTGTGAATTATCTAAGTGGTTACCCAGTTGAAGCTTTTGTTGATTAAATCAAATGGTAGACAAAGAAGATTCTGTCTTCATAATCTAGTGAGATACTAAGTAGGGGTACTTAAGTTATTGTTAACCTAAATGTTGGCTCCAACTAGGCAAAGAGAATAAAGGATTCCCTTTCACAGGTATAAACTTAAAGAGAACAAAGAATTTCCTTTTACATAAACCTACAGTACATTTTTATAAAACTATTTCTTATTTACTTTTTAAAAGATAGGATAGAATTCCATTTAGTTGAAATGTTACATGCAGAATTGCATAAGAGGTTGATTAGCTGAATAATTTTACAAAGCAATGAACTTTTGTTTTTTTATTTGTTTGTTTCTTCCTACTTTCTTGCATAGAGAGTATAGACTTATGCCTCCCTTGGTGCCTACTGGAGGCTTTTTTAGGGAGCATTGTTGAAATAGCTCAAATTCCTATTGGATGGTCCAATGTCCCAAACTTTGGGTTTCTATGAACCGGGTTCCATTTTGAAAACTATTCCTCCTCCTTTACCTCAACTATATCTCTTTGGCATACTTTACTTAGACTTCTTTCTTGAAAATGTCTGAATATAGCTACAATGTAGCTTGAGTCTAGGTCCCTATAGATTTGAATAAACATTTTCCTAGATCCAATAAAAAGAGTTAAGGTAACAAATTCGTATATCATGTGTAGACTTTATTATTCATCCCATAAAATTCAGAAGAAGAAAAAAATAAAGGACTGACAGTAACCCATAAATAACAGATAGAATTATTCTCATTTTCCCAATGAGTCCTGCTTCCCCCAGAGTACTACAGTTCTCTGAACTGATTTTTACATTTAGATTGCCTTCACATATGGATAAAAACTAGTTAAAGCTAGGCAAAAGTTACTTGTTACCTGCCTACTATGTGCCAGACACTGTGCCAAAAACAGGGAAGAAAAAGAAAACCAAAAGATAGTCCTGGCTTTTTCAGAGAACTCCTTGTCCAAAAGGAGTATATAACATGCAAGCCACTATACAAATTAGATATAGGAAGAATTATTTGGAGATAATCACAGAGGGAAGAAAGAAGCATTAAGGCGGATAGAAAAAATGATCATGTAGAAGGTAATATTACAGTGGGGTCCTTAAAGACGCCAAGATTTAGAGATGAGGAGAGAAAAAACTTTAGACATGGGAGTCAACCAGTGTAAAGGAAGATGTAATGTTGAGAGTGAAGAATGACAAAAAGAACAGCATCACTGGATCATGAAAGTGGATGTGCTGATCCAGGTCCCCCATGTACAGAAATTCTCAATATTCTGCCATGACCCATTTCAGATATCATGGAGCAGTGGATAGAGAAGGAAAGAGCCAATTTCAAGGCTAGGATATAGCTGGCTGTGAATCCAACCTCTGACACTATAAACCATTTGTGTAACCCTGGGAAATTAATTTAAGATCTCAGCATTCCAGACAACTCTTTGAAATTGTAAATTACAAAGCGTGTGCTGATTCAATGGGCCCTTATAACAATGAAATCACAGGTCTAGATCCCCATCCCTACCACACACACTCACCCAACAACAGTATCCACTTTTTAGTACTTAAGGGTTTATATGTTTTTTTACAAAATTATCTCACTTGATCACATTTACAATGTTTTCCCGGACACCAAATAGCTGTTGAGGTGAGAGAGTTGTTTTGTCCTCAGAACAGCCAAAAGGCTCCTACTCCTTCCCATAGCCAGCTATAAAGTAGCCCAAGGAAATTTGTACTGAAAAGGTACAGTGGAGTTTTACCAGTAACAGTAAAATCAATATTTATTATAGATTATGTAACACAAACACCATATAGTTTATTAGGATAAAATGTGAGCTGTCATAACCTTAGCAGCGTGAGGATGTTATTATGGTGAACATGACTCCGTAAATATTTATAAGGATAATTTATCCCTAGTTCTACTCAGTGGCCTATACTGATCTAATCTCTGGGCAGTTTTAGTAATAGCTTATACCAGGTTCCAAACCAATAGAGAGAGGGTAAATTTGTATGATCTTATTGCTTTGTTCTGAAAAGATAAGTCGGTGGGAGGTAAGAGGGGGTGGCACTGAAGAGGACATATGGATTTTAATTTCTAGTGTATAGGTTTAATAATAGATGAAAATGAGTTGTTTCTGATGGAAGTTTTCCAAACTAGAGTTATTGGGCACTTGGTGCAGGAAATGAAATGCTTTAAAAATTCCAGTGGAAATGTGGGGATATTTAGCCTAAAGAAGAGAAGAGAAGATATTGGGTGGGGTGAAGAGGAGGACCCTCAACAGCTACATTCAAGTAATGAAAGGCATGTTACCAGAAAGAGCCATGAGATACATCTAGCTTGGCTCCAAGGAAAAGAACAAGTGATATCATTTTGGGGAAAGAAGATTCAAGGGATATGATAACTGTCTTCATGCATTTTAAAGTTCTATGGAGGAGGGATTAGACTTGTTTTGAATTAGAGCAGAACCAGGAACAATGGATAGAATTCATGAGGAGGCCATATTAGGCTTGATGGAAGGGAAAGGTGCATTATTAGAGTGATTCAAAAGCATATTGGACTATTTGGAGGCAGTGAATTTGATTCTCTCTCACTGGAGGACTTCAATAAAGACTAGGTAATAAAAATAACTGACATGTATAACACAATTAAGACTGAAAGATGCTTCATATACATTATCTCATTTGAATTTATGAGGTCAGCATATCATTATCTCCACTTTGTAAAAGTGAAAACTGAGATCCTAAGAGGATGTGACTTGTTCGTGATCACACAGAAAGAGAGTGCCAAGGGCGAGGATCTGAACCAAAATGGTCTTGATGCCAGCTTCCATATGATATCTGCCATACCACATCATTTCTAATGGGACTGAAAATTGTTGGGAACTTTGTAGAATGAATTTTGATTTAGAGATAAGTTTTCTGACATACTCTGACTTTGTTATGTCAGGCACCAGTATTCATTTTTAATTTGGAGTCATTCAAAATATTATTAGGTCGAAAATGGAAGTAGCCTCCCTGACTGTTCATAGGGAAGGTCAGTCAATACATCATAATTCCAGATTCTAGGTATTTTGTGTCTATACCCTTAAAACTAATGTTGATTAGCCACCACTCTCTCACTTATCTTTAATAGTTTGCTAGAGGATGTTTTTATGGTTAGGATCAGGAAAACCTTCCTAAAAGGCAGAGCTATCCAAAAAGCAATGGCATTAATAGGACCATAGATGTAGTACTGAAAGTAGGTCTGTCAACAAACATTTATTAAGTATCTAGTATGTGGCCAATCATGGTACTAAGTGCTAGGAATATGGAGAAAGGCAAAAGATAGTCCCTTCTCTCAAGGAACTCACAGTCTATTGAGGAAGACATTGAACACAACTATGTAGGAACAAGGTATAGACAAGATAAGTTGGAAATAATTTAGAGAAAATGTATTAGTGGAATAGGAAAAGGTCTTTTATTTTCTCTTAAATAACCAGGTGCCATGTTTATGGCTGATAAAGGCAATTTAGTTTGTAGTGTTTTAAATTTTACAAAGCACTTTTCTTCCTTCCTTTCTATCTTCTTTTTTTCCTTCCTTCTATCTTCCTTTTTTCTTTCATGCTTTCTTCTCTTTGTTTTTCTTTGCTGAAAACGGGTCTCCCTTTCTTTCCCAGCCTGGAAATTCATCAGCCATTCATGTACCAAATCCCACTACTGATTATCATGGGAGCTTTGATCTTCTTTGTTTCAGAGTAAGACAGGCTTGTCCCATTTTAGGCAGTCTGCTCTTCCTTCGTAGCTTTATCATACAGGTGCCAGACTTAGTCTGAACTCCTGATCACCTCAGTGCACTGAAGTTTGGGACTCCTGAGCTCGAGGGATTCATTAGCCTCAGCCTCCCTCTGGATTATAGATGTACAGTAACACACTACACAAAAACTAACTAATATTGATTTTAAGTGTGTGAAACAGAATTTGAACCTATTTCCCTAAACCCATGCCAAGATACTACCCATGGTACCACCTGTCAGAAAGTTAGTAAAAAAGGGACATTGGAGGGAAGAGTATTGTGGGAAAGGATCATTAGAACTTGACCTCACAGGAGAGTTAGGGATTGAAACTATAACCAGGAAAATGTCAAGAGAGGTGGAATCTTTGTCTATTGGTTTACCTATCTGTTGAATGGAGATAATGGCATGATATCATTTACTTCCTAGTGTTACTCTGATGATGAAATAAAGGGAAGCATGTAAAATATCATGTATGTTGAAGAGCACAGCAGAAAGATCAACTACAATCATTTCTGCCCATGAGTTTAAGCAAGCCTTCTGTAATTGAAATCACTGTTTAAAGGTACATATCTCTAGGTTTCAATGTCTCCATGGAATTACATTGTGTATTGACATAAAATAAGGATAATCATATGTCAATAAGACATACTCAGGAGTTGCCACAATGATTAATTAATCAACAAACACCTACTATTGTGTTAGGCACTCTGCTAAATGCTGGGGTTATAAAGAAAAAAAAACAAAAATACATCCCACCCTCCATGAGGTCACATTCTAGTTGGAGAGACAAACTAGAAAATCAGAATATACCATATAGTGAGTAATTAAGCAGCTATTCAGTGCTTGCTTTGTACAGACATTGTATTAGGTGGAGATGACAAAAGTAAATGCATAAATAGTTCCTGTCCACAAAGAGTTCATATTTTAATGAGACTCTCTCTCTCTCCTTTTCCTCCTCCCTCTCTTTGTCTCTGTCTCTGTCTCTGTCCCTGTGTGTGTGTGTGTGTGTGTGTGTGTGTGTGTGTGTGTGTGTGTGTGTGTGAAGAAAAAGTGAAAGTCATTTGCTCAAGGAGCTTTCAATGAAGTCAGAGAAGACAACATGTCCACTAATATTGTAGTGGTTGTTGAGTCTGACTCTTCATGATCTGATTTGGAATTTTCCTGGCAAATGTACTGGAGTGGTTTGCCATTTTCTTCTCTCGCTCATTTTACAGTTGAGAAAATTGAAGCCAATAAAGTTAAATGACTTGCCCAGTGTCACACAGCTAGTAAATGTCTGAGGCCTGATTTGAACTCAGAAAGATGAGGTATCCTGACTCCAAGCCTAGCATTCTATTCATTGCCCTAACTAGCTACCACTTATAGCTACATCATAAATATAGTCTATAGTCAATGCTGCTACTGCTACTTGGCTGGAGTCTTCACTACCTCCACTTTATGACTCAGTTGCAATCTTTGGTTCTAGTCATACTCTGACAGAGCATCAGATCATATAAATTCACTCCCTATCAGGTTGGAACAATGTGCAAGCCATTGCTAAAAAAATTAAAGGATTAAATCCAGGACAGGCCACTGAGCACAGCTAAACATAAAGTATCCTTACTCTTTATTGTCATGTTCTTTTTGCTTTGTACCTACACATAAACTTTTTCCAACTCTTTTGTAAAAAGCAAGGAAAAAACATTCTTTAGCAGTAAAATGTCTAATCTTGTTTTCCTTCAGAAACTGGGGCTCATTAGATTGTCATCTCTCTAGCAGGTTATCCTTATTGTAAGGTGCAAGGCACTTTAGAAGAAAGAGCTGAATTGTTCTAGTTAGCTAATACCCTTAAACTCAGTCTTTTTTTGAATTCCTCTTTACATTCTGGACTTTGGAACCATTGGTTTGTTGAAGTCAGCTCTTATGTTTTGTTGTTCCCCATTTGTTAAATTTTCAGCCAAAACATTTATTCCTTAGAAATCAATAAATGCTACAAATAAGATATTGAATAATTATTTTGTTGATTGTCTAGCCTTAAGAGAAGTTGTGGAGAAAATATTTATAATACAGATTAATCTTAAAAGTATGTCATTCCTTTTCAGACAGCTGCATGTTCAAAATTTATGAGCACATCACTGCTTGGACCCTTTAATTAGGTGCTTTACTCTAGTTTATCAGAATCAGGGACAGAGTCCTATGATTTCTTTCATATAGAAGAAACTCAAACAGTGCATGCCTGAAACATCTCTACCACTTAGAGGATTAGTAAGATTCCTAGAGTACTAAGAGATTAATTTACTAATCCAGGTAATATAGCCAATAGAGGTCTGAATGGGACTTGACCCAAGGTCTTCTTAGTACTGAAGACCTTGAAGTAAAGAACTTTATCCATCGCTCCATGCTGCCTCTCATATGGGGGGGGGGCGGGAATTATGTGAGCCAAGTTTTAAAGGAAGTAAGGAACACTACCAGTTGGAAATGAAGAGGATAACTTGGCTATTTGTTTGTTGTTCTTTGAGTATCAAAATGAATCAAAGGATCAAGGATCAAAAATGTTCGATGATCAAAATGGAAATGCAACATCAGGGTTAATGTATAATGTGTCAGAATATGGGTTATCAGATCAATATAAGTTCAGAATGTTCTACCATGGGTCAGGCACAAAGAGCTATATGAACATTTGAGATGGAAATGTCCCTAATTTCATGCTTCTTATATGTCATTTGAAGTACCACAATTCTTTTTTTGCTCATGAAGCATGGCACCTTCTTTGATATGGTAATACCATGTGGGATAATCTTGTAATAATGTTCCTATCATAATAAATATCAAAGTTCTTTAGAAAGACCTTGAGAGTGTCTTTTTACTATTTCTTCTGGCACCCATGTGAGTGCTGACATTGTGTGAATTTTCCATAAAATAGTCTTTTGGACAAATATACATTTGGAATTCAGACAAAGTAGTCAGCCCATAAAAATTTCTCTTTCTGCAGTAGAGTTTGATGCTTGGCAATCTGGCTTGAGAAAGCACCTCATTGTCCAGTATCTTATTTTGCCAAGTGATCTTCCAAATCTTCCTAAGACAATTCAAAGGAAACCAATTCAGTATCCTAGAAGAGTACTGTTTTCACAGATTTCACAGGCTTACAATGATGAGGTTAGCACGATGGCTCTATAGACCTTCAGTTTTGGTAGGCAGTCTAATACCTCTTCTCTCCCACACTTTCTTTCAGAGCCTTCCAAACATGGAGCCAACTCTGGCAATGAATGCATCAACCTAATTATGTATGGGCATGTTCTTCAAAAGAATACCTAATAATTTTTATTAATTAATTCATGGACTGACACATACCTAGAAAAGAAGCACCTGGTGGAAACCACATGACTATAGCAATGACTAGGTGTCCAGTAGGCATCAGCTAGCAGTTCAGTCAAATTTGGCAGAGACTGAGAATACAAGGAATCAGACCCATATGGCAGCAACTATAGGGCTTTGCTTTATACCTTTGGATCTAGAAAAGACATAACTGAAAAATGTTTTAGTCTCTGTTATTGAAAAAAGTGGTACTGAATCACTAAAAACTCCCAGCAACACAATATCAGCCTAGTATGTATGAGTTTTAGACATACTTGTTCCCTATATATGTACCTCTCATGATATCGTTTCTTCCCATGTTATATGTATATACTCCTCCTTCCAATATTATGTATATCAGAGGGAGAATGAATCCCAGGTTTATGGAAGAAATGCTTTGTTGCTATTATTTTTGCTATGTCTTTTCATTAATGGCATTTTAGATGAATTGGAAAGAGGCAGTACGATATATTAGAAACATCTCTGAACTTGGAGTCAGGAAGATCTTAGACATTTACTAGCTATATGTTTCTGGGCAAGTCTCTTAGTATCAAAATCTCCATTTTCTCAACTATTGTAAGAATAGCTCATCTTTATAGGGCACTTCTAAGTTTGCAGAGAACTTTTACAAATACCATTTAATATCATGACCTTGGGTGCTATTATTATCCCCATTTTACTTATGGAAAACTGATACAGACAGAGATCTCATAACTACTGGAATTCTGAGGCTGTATTTGAACTCAGGATTTTCTGACTTGAGGTTCAGTGATCTTTCTATTAGGCCATCTATCTACTTATACTTGGAAGAAATTCTTAAATTCCTTTCCAGTTCCCTCATTTTATATATATATATGCATATATATATATATGTCTAACCCAAAATATTGGAAGCTCTCTAAGGGATTGAATTGTGTCTTTCTTCACTAAGAACCCCATTTTTAGTAGAAGTAATTAATGTAGTAATGAAATTATCTCTGTTCTCATAACTTGGCTAAAAAAAGATTCCAGAAGCTATATTGTATTGATTCTGTAAACATATTTTATCCATTCTGATGAAAAAAATAGTTCCTTTAAGCAAGAAATATTTAATCTTTATCTCTATATTTTCAGAGTCTTGGTATTATATGTCTTTTTTAAATTTCTTAAACCCTTAACTTCTGTATATTGGCTCCAAGGCAGAAGAGTGGTAAGGGTAGGCAGTGGGGGTCAGGTTACTTGCCCAGGGTCACACAGCTGGGAAGTGTCTGAGGCCGGATTTAAAGCTAGGACCTCCCATCTCTAGACCTGACATTCAATCAACTGAGCTACCCAGCTGCCCCGGTATTATATGTATTTTAAAATATTTGTTGATTGAATAATTAATTGATTTTCCAATGTTTTAAACTACTAAGACACAATAAAGAAAATATGAAAAGATTCTCTACTCCTCCAAAAAAAAAAGCATGTGGTTTATAAGCAACTCTAGATATTTTGAATTGCAAGATTTTCCTCTAAAATTTTTCTATGCATCCTCAAATGCCATTTACTAGGGAACAAAAGGAATACAGTAGAGTAGTCAGAATATTGAGTTTAGGATTAAAAAAAATGTTCTCCAAATATAGTCACTGGCCATTCTCTCTTCTACTGAAAAGTGAGCCTGAGTAAGTAATTAACTGGTTAATACCTTGGACAGCTCCCTAGGACTGATTATGACAAGGGTTGATAATTTGCATCAAGAAAGAGAATGTCTTTTCCATAAATTTCCCCTAGAGTGAACAATATCACAGATTCTTTGTGTGTTCATATATCAAATGAGTTAGGAGAAAAATTTATAGTTTCATACTGTGATAAAGAAAAGGGAAAGGTAGGTTGCTATTCAAACTACATTAATAAAAGAAATATTGTGTTCATACCTTGTTAGTTAAGGGTGGTAGACTCACTATTTTACCTTGGACAAGTCACTTCATTGTTTCTGGGTCTGTTTCTTTGTGAAGCAAAAGAGGGATTTACTATAAAGGTTATCAAAGATATTGGCAAGCTGTAACATTCACTGATTATCTTCCCTTCTACACTATTGCTTTCTATACTATCCTATTCCCAGTCAACAAAGCAAAGAGTAGATGATTGTTTATTTTGATTCAATTCACTGTTGATGGTTTTACACTTTAGGATAGGACCAGAATCTATAAGAACAAATCAGATCAGTATAAAATGACATTTTTCACTATCACATTCTCATAAGGATTTGTGAGATCATCAGTTTGGATGTTCCCTCCAGCTATAAAGATAACAATCCATCCATGCCTGCCCATCTTATTTAGCTTAAATAAATTTGCCACTGAAGATATACCCAATGTGTCTTCTTTGCATTCTCCTAGCATCACAATACTACTTGATATGTTTGCCTATTATCCCTTGCCTTCATTCCATTACAAAGCACTCATTTTGTATCTTACATTTCCTTGAACATCATTTACTTGTTTTCCAAAGAGGCTTGTCATTGTGATTGAGGAGAGTCCAAGCTGCATGTATTCCCCAAGGATGATGAGGTTTTCCAGATGTTCCTGTTTGCCCATGACACTGCGCTCATTGCCTCCTTCCTGGGAACTCTTCAGAGCCTTATAAAAGAGATCTGTAACCACTCAAATGTTTTACCTAAGGATCCCACAAAGAATAAACAAAATGGAAGATATATTTCCACTTTCTAGACCACCTTTAAATGTTAGTTTCCACATTCGTAATATGGGGAACATTATATTGTATGACTTACCTCATAAGGTTATTATGAAGTTTAAAATGAGATTATGTATTCAAAGATTTTGTTAACCTTAAAACACCATATAAAAGACCATTATTTCTATTATTAATCTTGTTATTTTTATGGCATTTAGATCAAAATTGTCAGGGAACAACTCACTATTCATAATTTCTATGTCCTTAAAAATGTGAAGAATATTACACAGATAGATGAAATTAAATAAATGTGTTTTTTTATAATTAGACAAAAGCTAAGCTTTTATTTGTGATATAACTCATCTTCAGTAGTCTTATTGAAAGTCTCTGGCACAAATCCAGCTAACAGACAGGATAATAGTAAATGAGATATATCTCATCATGTTCCCAAATGTTTTTTTAATTTCTACTATATCATTTTTCATATTCCAATTCTGTATTTTAAAAGTTTTTCATTTAATGTAGAATCAAGATTATATGTAACTGAAGCAGCTAGGTAGTACAGTGGATAGACTGGTAGGCCTGGAATTGGGAGGACATGATTTCAAATCTGAACTCAGATATTTCATCACTGTGTGACCCTAGGCAGGTCACTTAAGCTTGATTATCTATTTCATCACTCTTCTGTCTTAGAATTGATAAGTAAGAGGTGTCCAGGTTGAAGATGTATTCCCTAAGGATGGCAAGGTCCTCCAAATGTTCCCATTTGACCATGTCATTGTGCTAGTTGCATCCTTCCTGGGAACACTGCAGAGTCTTATAAGACACCTGTAACCACTGAAAAGTTTTGCTGGAGGATCCATCCAGGATAAACAAAATGGAAAATGAGATAAGGGTTTTAAAAAGTGTAATGTGATTGGTATTGTATTTAATATATCTACTTAAAATAATGTTCATAATTTTTTTTGTTGATGTTATATACAGGTGATTGCGGGCAATGAAATATCTGATTAGTTGATTTTGTGAGGCTATTTTTATATTAATATTTATGTCTTTGGGACTTATCATTTCCTTACAGATTGTCATCTAAAAACCTAGAGGGCTTCAGTTGTATAATCCTAATAGCCAGGTCATGTTTTTCCCAAGGGCTCATTTAGTAGGCTCTAAATTTTAGGCCCCTGTAATTTCTACAGCTCTTTTCATACTCTGCATTGATTAATAAATCTGTCCTCCTCAATGACAACACTAATCCTATAATTCCAATTAGTAACAACATGATACAAGAAACTCTTATTTCTATTAAAAATAATCTGCATAACTCAATCATTTGTGTGATTGTACGTTAGTAACACATTATTGGTGTTTGCGAGGATGTTGTCTATTGATTCCACATGTAGATTTTCAGTCTCCAATGAGAATTAAATGGTTTGCAGTTATATTCAGCAGATCCTACCCATCATTTTACTATTGTTGAGTCTATTTCTTTAAAGATAATTTCTATAAATTTTGAACATGTTATGTGAACTGAGAACATCTGCCAATAATCTTCCTCCTTTTGGGCATCTGCCAATAATTTTCTTTTTGTGTTTTGTTATATTTTGCTATGGATATTTAAGGATATATTCTAAATCTATAATCATTTTATAGTTTCATAATTCTATATTATCAATTGGATTGTGTTGTGTGTAGTTTTTAGTTGTTTTAAATGTGTTCTCATTGAGCTTGGATGTTAAATACTAATCACTTGATATACAAAGCCTCAGATTTTTTCCTACCTCCCTTCCTTCCTTCCCCCCTCCCTCGCTCCCTCTGTCCATCCCCTCCCTCTCTCTTCCTTTGTCCCTCCCTCTCTCCCTTACTTTTTTCCTTCTTCTCTCTCTCCCTTACTTTTTTCCTTCTTCTCTCTCTCCCTTCC
>NC_058130.1:748422502-748449314 GCF_016433145.1 Gracilinanus agilis
ATGTCTTTAGTGAATGTAGAGAGGAGGAGGGGAGTAGCCCAAGTGTTCCACTCCCCTCAAGCTCTGCCACCTATGAATGGCTCACCTTACCCTCTGTGAGCTCCCATTGGGGCAGAGGAGTGGGGAGTGTGTGAAAAAAGTCATCAGGCTAGGTGGAGAGGGGAAAGGGAGAAGCTCTACCCAAGTCCCTTTGCCTTTTTAGTATCAAACTCTGGGTGAGGGGCAGGACAGCACATATGCTAACAGCAAGCACTCTGTGTGATATCTTTGGCACAAGTGGCATAGGTTTGCCATGACCAATATAGGAGATCCTGGGTTCAAATCTAGCCTCAGAGTCTTCTTAGCTGTGTGATCTTGGGCAAGGCACTTAACCTTCATTGCCTAACCTTTACTACTCTTCTGCCTTGGACTAATCTATAGTATTTATTCCAAGAAGGAAAATAAGCACTTAAATTTTGAACCAGAAATGTAGGTTCAAATCCAGAATCCATTAATCAATACCAGCACCAGGTGTGAGTTGGCAGAAGTCTGAGCTGACTTTCAAGAGCTAGTTGTTACATTTTTAGTGTGAGCATTTACACGTTGGAAACTAGTAAACACCATATATTAGGACCTGATTAACTGTTTTGTCAATTTCCTTGATCTAAGAAAATGATAGAGAAAATGTTAATAATGCAGATTAAACCTAAAAAATGTATAATATGAAAGAGAAGAACTAGTTGAGTCAAAGACTCTCTTCCAGCTCTAAAGTTTTGACCTTGGAAAAGATCCCAGGTTGTAGCTCATCACATTTCTAGTTCTCTTCATATCTTGGGTATGTAGTTTATCTCGAACTGCGGACAACTTCATCGTGAATATCCATCCAAGTTCTCGCTTATTATCCCTTTGCTTATCTTCCCTGTCAACTCCTTCTTAGTTATTTTTTTCTCTGGCACTTTTAGTTGAAAGATTATTCATCTTGGCATCCAAAGGAATGCTGAGGTCAGGGGAAAAGGCAGGGTATATCTCAAACTATGCCTCTTTTTGTTCTTCTTTATCACTAACTTTAAGATGAAGTGGATGATCACCACTCAGGTTCCCATACTTGTCAGCCTTGCTATGAGTTCCTTTCTGGTGATGAGAATCAGAAATAGAATAGAATTTTCCCTCATTCATTCTTCTAACTTTTAAATGAAGAAACAATTAAAGGCTATGGACAATGAGGAAATCTTTACCCCCACAAAAAAATTCTTAAGGCATAAAGGACTTCTAGGAGCCAATGGACAGATACAAAAACATATAAAACAGTCAAAGAGCCATTTATACCTCCAGAAAAAGTCAACACATGTTGGAATTATTGATCAAAAATTCCCCTTCTCCAATAGCATGGTAATGAAAAGTTATCTTAAACTTTAGGCTCTCTCAAACCTGTGTATTAATCACTATGCGAAAATAAGTTCTCAGTCAGCATTTTGGAGTAGACAATGAACTTAATTCTAGAAATTTGAATGTTACTATAAGATGTTATATTCATTTTTTAACATTTATTAATAATCATTTTTAACATGGTTACATGATTCATGCTCCTACTTATATTCATTTTTACATTGAAAATTTTCTTTCATCATTTAAAATTAATGTTTTGTTCTCCTTAATAAACTAGAGAGTAGGAAGGTATTTTTCAATATCCTTTATCTTCTCTTTCTGGACATAAACCAGACACTCCAATAGGATACTTAAGTGGAAATATCTAACAGATAGTGGAAGAATTTGGGGCAGATAACTGGACAAGTTTAAGCAGGTACACATATAGATTTAATAGTCATCTGCATAGTGATAATAATTGAAGTTATAGAGGTGGGTGAGTATTGAGAATGACAATGTAGAAAGAGAAGAAAAGAAGACCAAGAAGAAAAAGGAGGAGAATCTAAAGCATATCATTTTATGGATTAATGTAATCTAAAGACAATAGTAATATCACGAAGAATGGGAGTAGGGGGCAGTTAGGTAGCTAAGGCAGGCAAGGGATTGAAAGCCAGATCTACAGATAGGAGGTCCTGGGCTCAAATCTGGCCTCAGACACTTCCTAGCTGTGTGATCCCTGGCAACCACTTAACCCACATTGCCTAATCCTTACTCCTCTTCTGCCTTGGAACTGATCCACAGTATTGTTTCTAAGACTGAAGGTCAAGGTGAAAATAAAAGATTGGGAATATTAACATTGTCAAATATCAGTGTGATGTCAAGAAGAATAAGGATAGAATAAAAGAGCGATTTGATTCAATAATAATATGGTCATTAGAAGAATGTTGGGTTTGGAATTTACCTTTCAAGAGGTTGTTGAGTAAGTATCAATTAATTAAAAATATTTATATAAGTGGTTATTAAATGAAGGCTCAGTGCTCAGCACTGATATTAAAAGTCCTTCAACCTCAAGGAACTGACAATCCAATGGAAAAGACAACCTGTGACTAATTAGGCACATATTTTAAGCTACCATTTATATAACACCTTAAAGTTTATAAGGAACTTTGCAAATATCTTGTTTTATCTCACAATAACCCTGGGAGGCACTATTATTATCCTCATTTTATTAATGAGGAAACAGAGGCACAGTGAGGTCAAGTGACTTGTCCGAAGTCACACAACATATAAGTGTTTGAGGCCAGATTTGAGCTCAAGTCTTCCTGACTCCAGGTCCAAAATTCTACCACTGTGCCACCTGGCTTCCTAGGCATAAAAATTATATGTAACATATAATACAAATATTATTAAATCCATGTTATATTTTGAGGTTACTTGGCAAATTGAATAAAATGCTAGATCTAATTAGACCTAGTTTTACATGCAATTTATCATACATACTAGCTGGAGGATCATGGACAAGTCACCTAGTCTATAAATCTTTTTTCTCCTTGTCTGTAAAATGAAAACAATAGCAACAATGCCTCTTGGGATCATTATGAGGTTAAAATGAAACAATGGTCATAAATTGCTGTGTAAATTTTAAAGCACTGTCAGTTTTTATTGCATCTGAGATAAACTGAAAATCCAAGATGTTAACCAGCAAACAAAAGACTAGTCACTGATATAGATAGGATTTGAATCTGAATCTTTCAGTACAATCACAAAAAAACAACAAACGACAATAACTTGAATTTTTAGCTCTTTAATATCTGAAGGATACACTTCCAATATTATCTCATTTTATTCTCATAATAAGCATGGGAGAAAGGTGCTCTTTATTATCCCCATTTAACAGATGAGTAAACTGGGGCAGACAGAGGTTAAGTGGCTTAATTAGGGTAACTCAGCAAATAAGTTTCTGAGGCTGAACTTGAACTCGGTTCTTCCTGATTCCAAGTCTAGTTCTCTATTGACTACACTACCTAATTAACTGCCTCTCCTGATGGTCCTCCATCATACTAAAATGTTTCTTTTGAGGATTTATAGAATCACAGACTGAAATTTTAAGGAAGGAGGGACCTTGAAATGTTATCTAGCCTTAGTCCAATCTTTACAAATCACAGATTCACAAAAAATGTATTTGTAAGGAATTTCAGGGATCTTTCCCTTATAAGAAAGGAAATGTTAAAACAAACTAGAGATAACCATTGCTTGAAAACTTCCAAGAAGGGACTCATTACCTCTTGAAGCAAGTCATTTATTCTTTGGATGATTGTAATCATTAGCAAGTTTTTGTGGTTGTTCTAGTTGTTTTTATGATATTCAATCTAAATTAACTTCTTTGCAACTTCCACCCATTATTCATAGTTTTTCCCTCTGGGGACTAGCTGAATAAATATAATGCCTTCCATCAGTGACAGTCTTTTAAATTACTTGATGGCAACACTTGTGTCTCTCATGAGTTTTCTCAATCATTTGACAAGTATTTGTTAAAATACCTATTACATACAAAACAGGGCAGTGAAGTGGTACCACAGATAGGGTGCCAGGCCTGGAGTCAGGAGTACCTCAGTTCAAATCCAGCATCAGACACTGTGACCCTGGGCAAGTCACTCAACCTGTATGCCTCAGATTTCTCATCTGTAAAATGAGATAGAGATGGAAATGACAAACCACTCCATTATCTCTGACAAGAAAAATCCCCAAAAATATGGACAAGGAAAGTAGGACATGAATGAAAACAACAATACACAAAGCAGAGCATAGGAACTGGACATATAAATAGAATGAATGAAATAATATTCACAAGGAAACTATATTCTAAAGGGAGAGAAAATAATAGAGATATATAGAGACTAAATACATTGATTCATAGCTGATCATGGTACAGTATTGCTGATACTGAGTACAGTGTTCTAATTCTGTTCACTTAACTTTGCATCATTTTATATAATTATCATATTATATTATTTGATAATAAACATTAAAATACAAAGCAGTTAAGTATAAGGTGACTTTGGGGGAGAGGACCTTAGCCATTGGGTGGTTCAGAATAGGTTGCACGGAGAAAGCTATGCTTGATCTGAGCCATGAACGAAGGGAGGAATCAGTAAAGATAGAATGGAGAAGTTCATTCTGGTCATGAGTGTCAATTGATTTGAAAACATGGAGATAAGAGATAGAGAAGCAGCATTCTGGTAAAAATTTAACAACCAGCTCAGGAAAAAAATGCACATCTGATATACTTTTAAGTTTAATCTGCATTATTAGCATTTTCTCCATCTCTTCTTAAGACTAGATAATCAACAAACCAATAAATCAAGTCTTGATTTTTAGAGTTTTGTAATTTCTGAGATGCAAATGTTCACATTAAAAATTTGACAATCAGATCCTGTGAGCTGGTCCAAGTTGGCTTCTGCATACCCCTATAATGGAGTGCCAGGAATAGAGAGAATAGTTTGGCTGAGATGCAGATGCCAGAGGGAAGTGTCACATTCTCATTTCCTCTAAATGATTCTCCATGTCATGTACTCAAGACCCTTTGCCATTCTTGTTATCCTTCTTTAAACACTCCAGTTTACCAACATCCTTAGCTACAGTGTTCAGAACTGAACAAAATACTCCAGATGAGATTGAATGAGGGGAAAGTACATTGAGTCTATCACCTCATAATTTCTGGGAGCTGTCTATGCTCTCTCAGTGCAGCCCAAGATTCCTTTAGATTTTTGGAGTCTCCATCCTATTACTGACTCCAATTCCTTGTCCTCCATGCTAAAATTCCTAGATATTTTTCAGAACTATTGTATATTCATGTTTCCCTCACTTTATATTTGATGTTAATTTTTCTTGTGTCCAAGTTCAAGATTTATATTTATCCTTTTGATTTCATCCTATTATATACAGCCCAATACTCTTGTCCATCAGAATCCTTCCTGATCCTGATTCCGTCATGGCAATATGATATCTATTCCTTCTAAATTAGTGTTATCCTCAAATCTGATGAGCATATATCATCTATGACTTTATCTAAATCATGGATTATGATCAAACAGATGATAATAGAATTATATAATATATAACATACATATATAATATGTTATATGATACATCAATTTATATTTACATTTATAATTTATTGCTATATAGTTATGTATTATATTTATAATAATTATATATTATATACAATATAATATAGTATGATTATGATAGAATATATGAAAATATAATTCTCAAAGTAACTAAACTGTCCATGTAATTTTATATGTTAACAGTCTGGGCCAAATACAAATCCTGGAAATGCTCTACTTGAGACCTCTGTCCATGTTGACTTGAACCATTTACTTTTACTTTTTAGGTCTAACCATTCATCTAGTTCTTAATCTGTCTATTTATATTGTTGCCTAACCCATATTTTCTCCATCTTTTCTGAGAGCATAGGATGAGCTTTATTAAGCTATACAAAAATTTAGATAAACTATACTTTTGGTATTCTCCTCAACTGCTAGTTTCATAATTCCTTTAATTAAGTCCAGCATGACCTGTTTTTTTTTCATGAGAGCATTCAAAAACTTTCAATAATATTTTATTTTCCCCAATCACATATCAGAGCAATTTTTATTATTTGTTTTCTCAATTTTGAGTTCAAAATTCTTTCTCTGCAAATTCTTTCCCTGCATCCCCTTTCCCTTCCCTGAGTTGGCAAGCAATTTGATATAGGTTATGCATATGCTACCATGTAATACATATTTCAATATTTATCATGTTGTGGAAGAAGGCACATACCACTAAAAAAGAAAATTCTTGAAGAAAGAGAGGAAAACAGCATGCTTCACTGTGAATTGAGATTCCATAATTACTTTCTTTGGTGGTAAATAGCATTCTTCATCATAAATCCTCTGGAGTTGTCTTGGATCCTTATGTTGCTGATAATAGCAAAGTCATTCATAGCTGCTCATTACACAGTATTCCTATCACTGAATAAAATGTTCACCTGATTCCACTCATTTCACTGTACATAATTTCATAGAAATCTGTCCAGGGTTTACTCAAATCTCCTTGAAATTGTTTGCCATTTTTAAAAGTGCAATAGTATTATTCTGTTACAATAATATACATACTACAATTTGTTTAGCCATTCCCCAATTGATTAGTATCTCGCTATGATCTGCTCTTGATGAAGTCAGGCTGACTCTTTGTAATCACTACTTCTCTTTCTGGATTTTTGCCAAACATCTATTTGATAATCAGTTATAGAATTCTCCAAAGAACTAAAGTTAAGTTTATTGGCCTAATGCTTGAGAAATTTGTCCTCTTGCCTTTTAAAAAAATCAAGACAACATATTCCCATTTCCCATTTTCATATACATCCACCATTGTGCATAGATATTTTTTCAATATCATAGGTAATGTTTCAACAGATGAGTAAACTGAAGTCAAGTGATTAAGTGACTCCTTCCCATATTGATTGATGCAACATTAACCACTACTCTTTAAGAAATTTAACCAGATCCCATTGCATTTTCAATTAATCCTCAGTTATCAAAGAACAGATATAGGATTTGAACTCAGATCCCCTGACTCCAAATTGAGATTTCCCCAATTCTGGGATCATACTATTTCCCATACATAGCCATCAAGGGATAGTGGAGAAAAGAGAACTATTTCTATAATTCCTCCAATGGTCCAACCTTCCCATCTGACTCAAACACTTAACATGAACCTCAGTAATAGAATTCTCAAAGTAACTGAACTGTCCATGTAATTTTCTGTTAACCTTCTATAATAGAAAAAAAAAAGCATAGGTCAATGGAGTTCTAAGCAGAGTGCTGAAAAATTCAGTTATTATATTGAAGGGTTTTTTTTTGGTTTGCCCTCTGACATGAGAAGTTGAGAAGTTTGGATATGACATGTTAATTCATTTTGCATTAGCATGGCTGTCAGGAGCTGCTGACCAACTAGCTTCAAGGACTACAAGGCCTTTATCTGCCCTGACTTTGGATGAGACTTCAGATTTTCAAAAAAAGCAATGTCTATGTGTCTAGAGATATCAGGGGAGAAAATTCGACAGTCATATATAACACCTGAATTCCTTTACTCTCCAGTCACCAAGAGCCCTGGAGACATATTTTAATAGCTTTGGCTTGAATTCCATAAAGCTGCAACAAGCTACAGTGAGCTTCCTTGGGATTTGTGAAAAGTGATATTGATAAATGCATCCCATCCATTGCATTAATTAATCTAGTTTCAGATTTGAAAAAAAACCTCAGTTTTGAATAACTTCCATTGAGTTCAGTGCAATGTAATGAATAGCATAATTTATATTCTTTGTCCATGGAGATGATAAATTAAAATGCTGAGCTTGGGTCTGTAGACCAGCAATGAGGCATTATCTTTGCATTGGACCCTCTGTAATTAAATTGGAGTCTAAACAGTCTTGGCCCAACTCAAATCATGAGGGAATCGATGTCATCAGATTTTTTTGTCAGAAGGTTTCCATCAGATCTGAGCAAATAAAGGCTTTTCCTCCATCTTCCAATAGAAGAGTGAAATCAAAACCTGTAGTAGATTAATGGAGCAATAGTAAGTTGTCACAACAACTCCACAAATCTTTCCCACTCTCTCAAAAATACCCCCCACATGTATTTGCACACAAATAACTAACTCTCTTCTTCAAGAGAACATACCATTTCTACTTACATTGGTCCTGCTAGAATCTGCAGCTTCATCTCTAAAACTGGCTATTCTCTTTACATTCTCAGACCATAATCTGTCCATAATTTAGAGAGTTTCTATGGTTGAAAAATTCATCATCCCAAGGGTTTAACTGGAAATAAGGTTCTCTGAACTTAGCTAACCTGATCCTTAGATGGCAGACACAACTGTATTTATACAAGAAAGCTTTCCAAATGGAGAGAACCAGGCAGAGATGGGGCTCTATCACTTTTGACAACTCAGGCTCACCCTCATTCTGGATTGAAAGAATTGCACAGGATATTAAGAATGTATGGAGTGTTCAGGAAAAACTAGTACTTCTGGTGTGAGAGAGCACACCAAGCCCTTTTAAGGGTTGTTTATTCACCTTTTATGTCTACCTTTCATCCAACTCTCACCTGTGGCTCCAAGAAGCTGTAGCATGTGCAGCAGTTACACATCAAAAAAACCTTTCTGATGGTTGGACCAAACCAGGTTAACAGGTTACTAACAGGTCCCAAACCCATTGATGAGTTAGGGGAAATGTCTTCTCCAAGGATGTGAAGATTTATTAGATAATAGGCAAAAGATAACAATTTGTTTCAGCAGTCATAAAGGTGGCTGAAACAAGTATTGTAAGTACCTTGGAGTTTGATCAGATATTGAAGATGCCAAGAACATCCACTATGTCCTGAGTCATCATCAGTCATCTTGATTTTTTTTTCCTGCCACTGTTAGTTTATGACTCTGGAAGAGAGACTGAAGCTGATGACTTTGTGAAAATTTGCCTCACTTAAATCCAATTCATGATAAAGTTATATCATCTCATGGTGTCATGAGTCATTTGGTCCTCTTCCAAATGAAGGATGAGATCTTTACAGAAATTGCATGTAAAAATTAGATCCAAATAAAATGAGTTCTTAGCTGATACCCATTCTTTTGGATAGATATGTGGTAGAGAAGATAGAGAATTGTACTTTGAGTCAAGAAGAATTGTGTTCAGATTCTGCCTTAGACTCCTTACCAGTTAAGTGAACCTGTAGACCTTACTTAATTTCTCTCAGCCTCAGTTTCCTCCTCCAAGGAAATCATTTAAAATGAAAATCATGGTAGTCCCTATTTCAGAAGAATGTTGTGATGACCAAATAACAAAAATAAAAATAATTGCTGAACTAAAAGTATTTTGTAAATGGAAGCAAATATTTTAATAAATAGCTAGTGCATCTTTGTGTGTGTAAAAGAAAAATCTATAGCTTTTCCATTAAACACTAATTTCAAGCATTTTCAAGTATGAGAATCTTTTTATAAATTTTGAAATTTCTGCAGAATTCTTAAAAAAATCACATCACCATCAGGGAGCACCTGGTCATGGGGACAGAGATGATGAACTTCTTAGGGGGAAGGAGGATAAAGTGGCCAATCTCCACTAGAATTCTACATAGAAAGATGAGATAAATCTAACATTATAATTAGTCTCTAAAAAAGAGACAATGGATAGTATACCCTAGTATCAGAGGATATGAGATCATTTCCTGAATCCAGCATTTCCTACTGGTGTAATCTTGGCCATGTCACTTACATTCTCAATCAATCAACTAATCAATCAATAAACATTTGTTAAGGGCTTACTATGTGCTAGAAACTGAGCTAAACACTAGGAATGACAAAAAAAAAGGGGTCTGGCAGAGGACAATTCCTACCCTCCAGGGTTTTGCAATCTAATGAGGGAGAAAGAGGGAAACAAATATATTCAGAGCAAACTCTATTCTGGATAAGTAAGGAATAATGAACAGAGAGAAGACAATGAAATTAAGAGCTTAGGAGAAGCTTCTGGTAAAAGATGAAATTTTATTTGGGACTTAAAGAAAGCCAGGAAAGTAAAAAAAGTCAGAGTTAAAGGGGTAGAATGTTCTAGGCATGGGAGAAAGACATAGAAAATCAATAGATCTGAGAGACTGTTTCTTACCCCTGGAACAGTCAGGAAGTCAGTGTTACTGGATCAAATAATACATCTTCATAAGTAAGATATAAGGAGACTGGAAAGATAAGAAGGGTATAGCTTATGAAGGGCTTTGAATGCCAAACAAAGCACTTTGTGTTTGAAATTAGAGGTAATAGGGAGCCATTGGAGTTAATTGAGTAGGAAGGGCAACATGATTGAAACTGTATTTTAGGAAAATTAGTAGCTGAATGGAGGATGGCCTAGAGTGGGAAGAGACTTAAGACAGTCCCCTAGCAACTAATGCAATAGTCCAGTTGTTAGATGATAAGGGATAGTAATGTCAGAGAAAAGAAGGATGGGGTATTTGGAAAATGTTGTAGAAGTGAAACCAAGAGGCCTTACCAGAATTTGGATATGGGGAGTGAGAGGTAAAATGGAGATGAAGATCACTCCTAAATTGTAAGCCTGTGGGATTGGGAGGAAGGTGTTGCCCTGAACAGTAACAGGAAAAGTGGGGATAAAGTTAAGAGGAAAGATAATGAGTTCTGTTTTGGACATAGTGAATTTAAGATATCTTCTAGACATTTGGTTTGAGATGTCTGAAAGATAGTTGGAGATGCCAGATTGATGCTTAGCAGAGAGCCTGGGGAAAGAAAGGAAGATCTGACAATCATTAGCATAGGAATGGTAATTAAATCCATGAGAATTGATGAGATTATCAAATGAAGTTCTATAGAGGGAGAAGAGAAAAGGGTTCAGGACAGAACATTGAGGGACACTTACAGTTAGAAGACATGATCTGGAGAAAGATCCAGTAAAGGAGTCAAAGAAGGAGTGGTCAGAGAAGGAGAAGAAAAGAGAGAGGAGTTTCCCCAAAACCTAGGAAGAGAGTATCCAGGAGAAGAGAATGATCAATAGAGTCAAAGACTGCAGGAAGGTCAAGAAGAATAAGAACTGAGGAAAAGCTTTTCCTTAGTTTATTTCCTCATCCATAAAATTATGTAGTTGATGAGCCATGGTGATACATGTAATCCTGGTTATCTGGAAGACTGAGGCTGGTTGATTTCTTGAGTTTAAGATGTCTGAGCTTCAGTGGTCTATGTTCACTGGATGTCCACATTAAACGTGGCATCACTGTGGTAAATCTCAGGAAGGTAGGGGCCACCAGATGACCTAAGGAGTTGTGAATCAGCACAAGTCAGATGAGTAGAGGGATATGCTTGAGAGTAGCTTCTGCACTCCCAGTCTATATGAGATAATTATACACAATCTTTTTTTTTTTTAAACCCTTGTACTTTGGTGTATTGTCTCATAGGTGGAAGAGTGGTAAGGGTGGGCAATGGGGGTCAAGTGACTTGCCCAGGGTCACACAGCTGGGAAGTGGCTGAGGCCTGGTTTGAACCTAGGACCTCCCATCTCTAGGCCTGACTCTCACTCCACTGAGCTACCCAGCTGCCCCAATTATACACAATCTTAAAGCAAACAAAAAAGAAAGCAAGTAAAAGTGAATCAATAAATATGTGTAAATAAATAAATAAAGAGGTAAATGAGTCTATGAATGAGTAAACAACTAGATACTTAAATAGACAAAGAACTATGTAGATAAATAAATAGGTAGATGATAGATAAATGTACAAATAGATATGGATATATATGGAGTTAGATGCCCCTATCGCCTTCAGCTTTAAATCTTTGATCTATGATTATATGAACACATTTGAAGGGTTTCAGAGAAATTGTAGATAGATTCTATGGACTGATATTATGCAGAGTTAAGATTGGTAGAAAAAATAATAAGGAACTCAAAAGAATCATTGAAGATAAATAAGTCTGATAGTAAAAAGTAGGTGTGTCTAAAGAAACCAATATAGATACTCTGAAAAGTTATCAATCTACATATATATAATGAAAAAGTACAAATATTAGAAGATAAATAAAAAAATGTTGTACAATTATGTTAGAGTATTGTCAGGACTGCCAGGTTTAGACTTGCAATGAAAGATAAGGACAACAAAAAAAAATTAGTAGTCCCATTAGGGAAAAGATAGTTATCCAAGAAAGGCTAAAACCAGTGGTCTGGGTAAATGGGATGGTGACAACTGACAACAGAGAAAAGTCATTCTGGACTCAATTTATTTCCTTATGTGACAGTGATTAAACTACCAAATCAGAGGAAAGTTGCATATTGAGTCAGCCTAGATTTTTGCAAATCATTTGATAATGGGCCTCATCATATTATGGGAAAGGAGGGCATGTTGTGAGATCTAAAATAGGACAATGACATTGATTTGGAATAGATTGAATGGATAGATTTAAACCTAAATATTAATGGTTCCATGTCATTTGGCAGATGGTCCCTGGTGCCTCATTTGGGACATTTTTTAACACTTTTATCAACAACTTAGATAAAGGCATAGGCAGCATATTTATCCAAGTTGCAGATGACAAAAAAGATAGGAAGGAAATTTAAGCCATTTGATGAAGATCTACGATCCAAAAACATCAGGACGGATTATAACCATATGGATTGAATCTAAGTTGTCCTGACAATGCGGAAGGATAAGGAAAGGAAATAAACACTTCTACAGAGCCTACTGTATGCCAATCGCGGTACTTAGAGCTTTTGCAAATACTGTTTCATGTACATCTATAAAAATATATAAAAATTAACCAATTAATGAGCATTTATTGAGCATCTCCTATCAACCAGAACTGTGCTAGGACTGATGATAAGAGCAAAAGGGTGTTTCTTTTTTTTTTAAACCCTTACCTTCCATCTTAGAATTAATAAATACAGTGTATTGGTTTTAAGGCAGAAGAGTGGTAAGGGTTAGGCAATGGGAATTAAATGACTTGCCCAGGGTCACAGAGCTAGGAAGTGTCTGAGGCCAGATTTGAACCCAGGACCTCCCATCTCTAAGTCTGGCTCTCAATCCACTGAGCCACCTAGCTGCCCCCAGTAATGTTTCTTGACTTCAAAGAATTTATATTCTCTTGGGGAATGTAATATATACATATATAAATATATACAAATTATATCAAAAATGCCAATGGATTATGGAAGAAGGGAGGAATTTGGGGCAGCTTTGGGATCAGGGAAATCCTCATGGAGAAGATCATGCATGAACTGTTGGTTTTTAAGAACTAGAGATGATCAAGGAATGACTGAGAGGTCAATGGCATAAAATTTCAAGATAGAATATCATGTGTGAAGAATAGTAATAAAGCCCATGTGCATGGAATGCAGCATGTGTATAGGGTAATAATATATTAAAAGGGCAAAAATGTATGTTCAAGTTGAGTAGTGAAGAGTTTTAATTGGCAAACATAAGACTTTTTTCTTTGATCCTTGAGACAGTAGGGAACCACTACATTATAGTGAATATGAGATTAACATATTCACACTTCAGCTTTGAGAAAAGCAGCTTGGCAGCAGCTAGGAAAAATCTTGTTTGTGTTGGGGGTGTTCCATTTCCCTTAACCTCAATCAATGCAGCTAACAAACAATACGCTCTATGCCTGGTCTCCTACCCCTTTTTAAAGGTAAGAATACCTCTGATTAAGTTACACAATCAATCAAAGGAAGAAGCTAGGTACAAATTGAATGAAAACCACTTAGAAAATGTCTTTTTGTTCAAGAAAACTAGTCATGCCCCATGGAGTTTGGATAAAATAACAAGCCAATTTGGAATCCAACATTCCAATAACAATTCAGCCTAATGGTGAAGCAGCTCTAGCTGAACGACTGAGAGGAAAACACTTGGGGATAGTCTCTTTCTCCTTTCCCAAGTATTTATTCAAGAATAGATGACCTCATGGATTTCAAAAGGTCAGAAGATTTTTTGATTACCTTTATTATCCCTTAAGCCACAATGGCTGGCCATAGTGCCTGTATCAGGAGCAGAGAAAAAACTAGATAAACAAAAATCAGAAAGTCTGAGGAATCTCCAAGGTCATTGAAGTTTGAAGCCTAACAGAGATCACCACCAAAGAAGAAATTCATAAGGATTCTACATGGGAAGAAAAGAATTGCCAATATAATCATAAAATAAAATAATAAATAATAGTTAACACATTCTTTAAGTTACAATATGAAACTATCCTATGAGTTACATTTGCTTTATAAGTTTGAGTGCTTTGTCCCCAGTTCTGTGGAAGTGTTTCACAGACATTTGTGGATGATATTTTTATACCAAGTCTTCTTGCTATAAAAAATATGCCTCCTTAAAAGCTGATTAATTTTACTAGGAGCTCCTTCAGAGCAGAAACTATCATTTGCCTTTCTTTGTATCACCTTCACTTAGCACAATGTTTTTTTGATTGACTAGGTAGTATTAATTGGGGAACACTCTAGATGGGGACTCATTAGTAATAGGATTCTGGTGAGCAGACAGAAAAAACAGAAAATAACAACCTCAGGATTGCTCCTAGAAATATTTAGCCTACCTCTAGATTCCCAACTTTCAGGTGCTTGTGGAAGCTAGGAAAGTGAGCCCAGGGGAAATGTTATATTTGTATGATAGTGTGTGTCCTAATCTGTTAGCAAATAGTTACTTTTTTCTTTTTTATATATTTTTATATCCAGTATGTAAGTTGTATTTGGTGCTTAATAAATGCTTCTTGACTAATTGACTGATTGACTGATTGATTATATGGACTAACACCTGATGATGTAAGTATAAACAAAATATAATGAAATATTTAATAACTACAATGTTAAAATAATCTTTATTATATATTTTAGTGTTTTATTCTATAATGAAAATTAAAAATAATATTTCACATAAAAGAAGAACAAAAAAAGAAGATATGTAAAACTGAATCTTTATTACATACAGCTTACCTTTTACAAATATATTATAAATTCAACTCTCTACTTTCAAAAAGTTCTGGTTTGTTAGTTTCCTTCTAAACTTTCTTCTTTCCTGAACACTTAAAAAGTTTTACTAATTCTTTTTTCTTTACTTATTTTTCATAATAATATCACTAGTCTCCCCCTTCCCCCTACAAATCCCCACCCAAAATTAAATAAAACAATGCACAATCTGTGTAACATATGATCATAGTCAAGCAAAAGAAATTTACATTTATCAGTCCTGAAAATGTATATCCTAACTTCATCACCTCTCTTTCAGGTGAAAGGGTACCATGTTTTGTCATTAGTCTTCTGAAGACATGATAGGTCATTGAATTGATGAATATTCATAAGTCTTTACATTTTTTTCTTTATAATGTTTTTGTTATAACAGAGTTATTACAGCTATACCATTACACTAATTCTACTCAATTCACTCTTCATCAGTTCAAACATGCTCTCTTCTTTGTAGTCTTTCCTTTCAACCTGTCTTGTCAAAATAATATTTCATTATATTCATATGCCATAATTTGTCTAGGTGTTCCCATAGATACTTAATGACTTAATTTCCAGTTATTTAATACATTGTGCGTAATAATACCTAATCTTTTTAGAATGCTTGAAGGATTGCAACAGACTTTACAAACATTAACTCATTTTATCCTGAAAATAACCTTGGGACACAGGAAATATTATTATCCTCAATTTACAGATGAGAAACTGAGGAAAGTTCAAGTTAAGCCACTTCTCTGGGGGCATATAGTGAGTAAGTGTCTGAGAAAGGATTTGAATGTAGTTTCCCCTGACTACAGATCTAACATTCTATTTTCTATACCATATAACTGTTCATTATAATGAGCAGATGATGAAATACACTTCCCTCCTTTCTAGAGAATTGGGCTACCATAACTGTGAAATTGTACATATGCTCTAAGACTTGGTTACTATGTACACAGGTTTTACTTTGCTAATTTTCTTTGATCGAAAGGAAAATTTACTAGGATTTGGGTGGGAACCATCCTTTTTTGTTTAGCAAGGTTCTCCCAAGAACTTGTAGGGAACTTTTTAAAGCAGATAAGTGTACAATTCTTGGAAGATAATCATTTTATCACAGCAGAAACAATGTTTTTGAAGAAGGAATATCTTTTAAAAATTAAAACATCCTTGTTTTAAGCATGCCAGAAATGCAAATAAGGGAAGGGGGACAATATGCCCACAACATTCAAGAAAGACAGGCCAGAATGAACCAAGTTTTATTCCATTGACTTTCCCATTATTCTTCCAAATTTTGAAATTGATGAACATTTTGTATTTTGGATACTATCCCTTCATCTTGTCGGCTTCTATCTATTTATTGCAGGAATTTAAATGGTTACTTTTTATGCCCTGCTTTAGGGTTCAAGAGAGAATTCACATTCACTGGGGCATAATCTCTCTGTTAAATCCCAGAAGCCTCGAATTGTACAATTAAATTCCATGGATATCATATTCTTATATACAGAGAGACAACATGAACAGAGTTCCAGAAATAGAAGCAAGAAGACCTTGTTCAAATCCAAACATCAATTCCAGTATTGAGCCCATTGGACATCTCACTTAATCTCATTAACATTCATTTTCTCCTAGAAAATAAGAATAACATCAACAACAATAATTCTATTATCACAAAGATGTTAGAAGAATGAAATGAAAATAATATATGTGAAATGACTGATAAACTTTATAATACTATGTACCACTCCACTTATAATACTATGTACCAAGGACGGTCCCTAGCCCGGATGAAAAAGGAGGAGGGTTGGGCGTGGGGCTAGCAACCCCACCCTGTAAAAACTACATCTGCTAAAGAAACTGCAACCTAAAGTAGGGGCAGCTGGGTTAGCTCAGTGGATTGAGAGCCAGGCCTAGAGACGAAAGGTCCTAGGTTCAAAACCCGGGCTCAGACATTTCCCAGCTGGGTGACCCTGAGCGACTGTGTGACCCGTTGCCTGCTGGTTGTGGCCCTATGCTCCTTGAATGGAGTCCCAGGATAAAAAAAAATGGGAATCATTAATATTGTTCTACCAACAGAAATAAAGGAAATGTTGGATAGATTTAACTTTAAATTACCTTAGTAGTAAGATTGTTTGTGAAGGAGCCAAGATGTAGAAGAGAAGTGGCATTCTAGCCAACATTTCCCTCCAAACAACTTTGAAATAATATGCTTGGAAATTCAAAAATTATGGAAGCACAGTCAGGATAAAATAAAATTTAGCAGCATCTACAATAAAGGATCAGAGGGCTTAGAATATAATATTTTAGAGTACAAAGGAGCTAGAATTACAACCAAAGATCATCTACCCAGAAAAACTGAATATAATTTTTCAGGAGGTGAAATAGACATTTAATGAGAAAAGGGACTTTCAAACATTCCTTATGAAAAGGCCAGAGCTAAATAAAAATTTTGACTTTCAAATATTATTTAATAGAAACATAAAAAAGGTAAAAAGAGAAAAAAATGACAAGAGACTAGCAGACTATGGTTAAACTAGTTGTATTTCCACATAGGAAAACTATAGTTTTAATGCCTAAGAACTTTCTTATTATCAGGGCAGTTAGAAAGAATGTACATAGACAGAGAACATGGATGTGAGTTGACTCTGATGGGTTTGTATCTAAACTAAAAAAAAAATAAAATCATGTGGCAATAAGAAGGGATGCACTGGGAGAATGAAGAAGACGTAGGGAGAATAGGATTAAATTATGGCACATGAAAGATGAACAAGAGTTTCTACAGTGAAAGGAAAAATGGGGGAGGGCAACACTTGAACCTTACTCTCATTAGAATTGACTCAAAGAAGAAGTAAATAGTCAGTTGTATATAGAAATCTGTACTCTGCAGGGAAGTAAGAGGGTAGGGGAATAAAAAAATAAGAACTGAAAGAAGGGAGGGCAGATTGGGGGATGTGGTGATAAGAATGAAAACTTTTAAGAAAGGACAGGGTAAAAGGAGAGAAAGAGGAAGATAAGTAGGAGGAATACACTTAGCTGTAAATGTGAATGGGATGAATTCACCCATAAAACAGAAGCTGACGGCAGAATGGATTGGAGACCAGACTATAACATGTTGCTTACAAGAAACGATGAAGCAGGGGGCAGCTGGGAAGCTCAATGGATTGAGAGCCAGGCCTAGAGATGGGAGGTTCTAGGTTCAAATCCAGCCTCAGACACTTCCCAGCTGTGTGACCCTGGGCAAGTCACTTGACCCCCATTGCCCACCCTTACTACTCTTCTACCTAGGAGCCAATACACAGAAGTTAAGGGTTTAAAAAAAAGAAAGAGTGAATGAAACATAGAGACAGACACAGAGTAAAAGTAAGGGACTGGACCAGAATCTATTATGCTTTAGCTGAAGTTTAAAAAAAAAAAAGGGATAACAATCATGATCTTATACAAAGCAAATGCAGAATTTGATGCAATTAAAAGGGATAGCAGGGAAACCACATTTTGCTAAACAATGCCATAGACAATGAAGAAAGAAGAAAAGAAAGAAAGAGAGAGAGAGAGAGAGATAGAGAGAGAGAGAGAGAGAGAGAGAGAGAGAGAGAGAGAGAGATTGGTAGATAGGTGGATAGATGGATAAATAGATAAATAGACAGATATAATACTAATAGGGGACATCAACATTCCTCTCTCAGAACTAGATAAATCTTATAAAATTAATAAAAAAGGAGTTAAAGAGATTTTTAAAAATTTAAGAAAAAGCTAACTATGATAAACTTTTGAATGGGAATAGAAAAAATATACTTTTGTTCTCAGTGTTGCAAGGCATTTAAACAAAAATTGATATGTATTAGAGAATGAAAAATTCACAAATAAATTCACAAAGAAGAACAGAATTTTAAAATGCAACCTTTGGGGACAATAATGTAATAAAATTATATTCAATGAAGAGCCTTGAGAATGTAGATTAAAATTAATTGGAAACTAAATAATACTAAAGAATAAGTGGATCAAAGAACAAATTTCAGAAAAAATAAATAATTTCATTAAGAAGAAAGAAAAAAATGAGACAACATACTAAAATTTGTGGGATATAGCCAAATATGTACTTAGTAGAAATTTATGTCTCTAAATGCTTGCATCAATAGAGAAAGAGCAGGTTAATGAATTGGGCATATAGCTAAAACAAATTAGAACAATTTAAAAGTCCCTAATTAAATACCAAATCAAAAATTCCAAAAATTAAAAAGCAGATTAATAAAACTGAAAAACATTTGTATTAATAAGAGGAGATGATTTTATGAAAAAATAAACATTGGATAATTTTACTTTTAATTCAAAGATATTTTATTTTTCCAGTTACATGTAAAAATAATCTTCAACATATGTTTTCCAAAATTATAAAATCCAAAATTTTTCCTTCTTTTCCTTCCATCAATCGGCTCAGAGGTAGAAGCAATTTGATCTAGGTTATACATATATTATCATGCAAAACACATTCCATATAGGTCATTGTTGTAAGAGTACACTCATACAAAACCAAGTCCTTCATATAAAATGATAATTACACTGATATGAAGTATAAATATGCTTTGATCCTTATCACTTTGACTCCAACAGTTCTTTCTCTGGAGAGAGATAGAATTCCCTGTCATAAGTCCTTCAAAATTATCCCAGATCATGACATTGCAAAAGTAGTCAAGTTTTCACAATTGATCTTTCTATAATATTGTTGTTAATGTGTACAATGTTCTCCAGTTCTGTTTATTTCACTTTGCATCCATTCATGTAGGTCAGCGATGGCAAACCTATGGCACAGGTGCCAAAGCTGGCATGCAGAGTGCTCTCTATGGGCACTTGTCCACCATCCCTCCACAACTCCTACCCCAGAATTTGTCACTAGAAAGGTAGAGGGACTCCGATGGAGTTTCTTCCCTCCCCCTCTTTGCCTCACAACATTTTTTCACATTACCTGCCCCTCTGCCCACCAGCCCAATGGGAACTCATAAAGAGTAAGTTCTGCAACTCACAGTAATGAGTACGACAATGACAAGACCACATATCAAAATTTATGGGATATAGCCAAAGCAGTACTTAGGGGAAAATTTATATCTCTGAATGTTTACATCAATAAAATATAGAAAATTCAGATTAATGAATGGGTGGTACAACTAAAAAAATCTAGAAAAAGGAAAAATTGGAAATTCTACAAATTAAAAGAGAAATTAATACATTTTAAATTAATAGACATGTAGAACTAATAAATAAGGTTATGAACTAATTTTATGATAAAAAAACAAATAAAACAGACAAAGCAAATAATCAGCATCAAAAAAGAAAAGGGAGAACTCACCACCAATGAAGAGGAAATTAAAACAATCATTATGGATTATTTGCCCAATTATACACCAATAAATTTGAAAATCTAAGCAAAATGGATTAATATTTATACAATATAAATTGCCCAGATTAAGAAAAGAGGAAATATAATTCTTAAATAATCTTATCTGTTATAAAGAAATTGAATAAACCATTAATGGATTTCCTAAGGAAAGAAAAAACAGGACCAGATAGATTCATGAGTAAATTCTATCAAAAAAAATTTTTTTAATTTTTATTTAGAAATTTTTCCATGGTTGCATGATTCATGATTCCCCCCATCTTTCTCCCCCCTCCCAGAGCTGACAAGCAATTCCACTGGGTTATACATGTATCAGTGTTCAATATGTTATTCATATTTGCAGTAGAGTAATCTTTTAACATTAAGACCCTAATCATATCCCTATGGAAGTACATGAACAATCATATGTTTTTCTTCTGCATTTCTGTTTAATAATTAGGTCTTCTGTTGGAAAAATCAAATTATCTGTTTAAGACTGGCCTTTTCACCAAGAATGCCTAGAAATCTTCTATTTTATTAAATTAACATTTGTTTACCTGACAAAATATAGTCAGTTTTGCTGGGTAGGTTATTCTCGAAAGAAAGAAAGAAAGAAAGAAAGAAAGAAAGAAAGAAAGAAAGAAAGAAAGAAAGAAAGAAAGAAAGAAAGAAGGAAGACTTTGTATGTTAATATGTTTTGTATGATTACACATGTAGAACCCATATCAGATTGCTTACCTTCTCAATGCAGAATGGGGAAGAGAATTAGGAATTCAAAAAATTTAAACAAATATTTTTTAAAATTACTGGAAATTGGTAAAAATAAAACAAAATAGAATTAAGTCACTTGAAGCAAATGATTCCATGAAATATTCAGAAGCCAAAGCAAAGTCAAAGGAATGAAAAAAATTAGAACTACCCTGGAGTTTGAACTATTTCATCCGAAAAAGAATTACCCTAGAACATAGATTAAAGAAACTTAAGAATTATTTGGACTACCTAAAAGTTATGCTAAAAAAAAGAGAACCTACCCATCATATTTTAATCAATTTTAAAGGAAAACTTCCCTAACATCGTAGAATTGTAGTGATAAAATAGAAATTGTAATAATTCTCCAGTCACACCCTGGACTTTGGATCTTTTGGAAAGAATCCAAAATTTTAAATCCTGAGAATATTATAATCATATTCCATAACTCCCAGGTCAAGGAGAAAATATCACAAGCCAACCAGAAAGAAACTTCAAATATCATGGAGCCACAGTCAGATTCTTACAAGATTTAGGTATTCCCATGTTTAGAGAGTAAAGGGCTTAGTATATAATTTTTCAGAAGACAAAGGAACTAGGATAACCAATTCAGCAAAATTTAGTATAATCCTTTGTGTGTGTTGTGGGGGGGGACAATGGATATTTAATAAATAGAGTAGTTTCAGGTATTACTGATATAAAGATCAGAGCTGAATAAAAAATTTGACATTCAAACTTTAGACTCAAAAGAAACATAAAAAGCTAAATATAAAAGGATATTCATAAAGGACTTAATAAGATTAAATAAGAAGAAAATAACATGAAGAAAAATACACATTAATCATAACTGTGAATGTGAATGCTATGAACATACCCATAAAACATAAGAGGGAGGTAGAACAATTTAGGAACCAGAGTCTAGCAATATGTTGGTTACAAGAAACACACTTGAAACAGAAACATACAAAAACTTAAAAGAAGAACATAGAACAGGGACTATTTACTTCAGCTTCAGCTGAAGTAAAATAGGGATACTATCATGATCTCTAAGACAAAACAAAAACAAAAATAGAACAAATTAAGAGAGAATCAGAGAAACTACATTTTACTAAAAGGTATTTTGGTCAATTCATTTAATGCTGCTTGTCTCAGCTTTCTTATCTGTAAAATGAGCTGAAGAAGGAAATGTCAAAAAACTCCCAGTATTTTTGCCAAGAAAACCCCAAATGGGGTCATGAATAGTTTTATACAATTGAACAATAACCACAGACAAAGAATCAATATCTATACTAAATATATATGTATACATAATATATTAATATATAATATAAATTTGTATAATATATAATAAATATATATATATGTATATATGGAGAGAGTGAAAGACCAAATGGCATAGCATCCAGTTTCCCTAAAGGAATAGTTATGTAAGTTGTAGGAGGAAATAGTAAAGCTTTTCTAGTGGAGAACCTCAACATTTCCTTTTCAGAAATAGAAAAAAATTATAAGAAATAACAAAGTTAAAGAGATGAATAGAATTTTAGAAAAGGTGGATATGTCAAAATTGAATGGGAATAAAAAGGGGAATACTTTTTTTTTCTCAACTGTATATAAAACCTTCACAAAAATTGACCATATATTGGGACATAAAAACCTCAGAAATAAATTTGGAAAAGCAGAATTTTGAAACACATCCTTTTTTGATGATAATGCTATAACATTATATTCAATAAAGAGTCTTAGAAGCATAGATTAAAAATGCATTGGAACCTAATTAATATTATCCCAAAGAAGAATGAGTGGATCAAAGAACAAATTACAGAAACATTCAATAAATAATTCCATTAAAGATGAACACAATAAGACTACATACCAAAATTTGGGGGATACAGCTGAAGTAGAGAAAATGAAAGGGAAATTTTATATCTCTAAATCATTACACCTATTTAAAAAAGAAAGATCAGATGAATGAATAATATATATGTATATATGTATATACATATATATAACTAAAAAAGGTAGAAAAAATAATACATTTAAAATCTCTAATTAAGCACCCAAATAGAAATCCTGAAAATCAAAAGAAATATTAATAAAACTTAAAGTAAAAATAATTGAACCAAAAAACAAAAAGAGGATCTTGTTTTATCTTAAAAAATAAAAAAAGATATCATTGATTAATTAGATTTAAAAAAGAAAGGAGAAAATAAAATTACCATTATCGAACATGAAAAGGGAGAATGTACCACCAAGGAAGATAAAATTAAAGATTTCTACTATTTTGCCCAATAATCTGCCAATATAGCTAACAATATAAGTTAAATGGTTGGATATTTACAAAAATATAAGTTGATTATATTAACAGCAGAGGAAGTATTATATTAAGTAATTCCATCTTAGAAAAAAAAACTGAACAAGCTAAAAATGAGTCCCTTAAGAAAAATCCCCATCACCAGATGAATTTACAATTGTATTCTGCAAAAAAATTTAAAGAACAATTAAATCCAATACCAAATAAAGTATTTAAAAAATACATAAAGGAGTCCAACAAATTAATTCTATGACACAAATATGTATCAGGGAGAGCAAAATCAGAGAAAGAAAACTATAGACCAATTTTCCTAATGAATATTTTATGCAAAAATTTTAAATAAAAGCTAGAAGGGAGATTATATCAATATATCATGAAAAGCTTACTATATATCACAAAGAGTATTTTGTAATTAGGTGGGGCTTATATCAAGAATTCAGGACTGATTCAACATTAGAAAAAGTATTAATTTGGTTGACCATATACATAACAAAAACAAAAATCATGTTATATCAATAGCTACCGATAAAGCTTTTGACAAAAAATAATACTTATTCTTATTTTAAAAACTAGAAATGAAATTTCTCTTCCTTCCATCCTCCTACTTCATGGAGGGATAAAAACTGAAAATCCAATTTCTTGTAACAAATATGCATAATGAAGCAAAACAAGGCACATGTGTGCATTATATATGTATTTATTATATGCATATACATGTTCTCTATGTGTACAGAGATATTAGAAATAGGCTACATAGTTAACAAGTTTATATTTTATGTTAGAAATAGAAACATATTCACTCAGTGAGACAGAGAAATCTTTATCTATTTTGTCTACAAAGAGTGCTTTATATGTGGCTTTGGTAACTCATTTAATTTCTTGATGCTTCCACAAAAATCTCCATAAATTACTGATCTGTTTTGAAAGAACATGCTTCCTTCCTGAGAGTTCCATACACCAATAAAATAACAGGCATATTTGAAAAAGAGAATTATTCATAATCCTGAATAACCACTAGGTGCCACTTATGAGCAAGGCAGTCTGTGCCATCAATCATCCTAAAGGGGGAGGGAGGCTGACTACAGGTCTGGAAAATTCACCCTATTTTTCCTTTTAGGTGGAAAGAGCTTTTCTTTGCAATTCACTCCTATTTAGGGGAATGCTTTTCCTTTATGTGCATATTTTCTTCCTAGGGAAGGGAAAGCAGGATGGCTGTCACTTCTGCAGCTTCACTAACTAATCTTTTTATTAGGAGTATTGATGGCCTCATTTTCTTTACCAGGTTACAAAAACTATCACCATACTTTCTACTTTTCCCCAATTTCTTATCTCCCAGTTCGTTTGCTTCTCAATGGAACCCTTCTCTAAACCAGGATTCCATTTCCTTTCTCTTGATCATGTGTAGCTCAACCAGTCATCATGTCTCTCTCCAAAAGGCAAATCCATCTCCCTATTTCTCATGTCTAGGTGTGAATAGTGAGAAACAAACAACATATAATTGTAGCTTCTCTTGGCCAACATTTTTATCACATGCTTTAAATATATAAATATAAGTGAATATTTGAGGTAAGATTACAGGGTTCCTCAATTTCTAGCCACCCTTTTTAAACAGCAGGTAGTCAGAGAAAGTAAATAACCAGAGACATTCAACTACCACCTAAAATATGGACAAGGAAGGGAACAGTTTGTCACTTCTTTCTGTAAACTAATCCAAAAAAATCCAAATTTTGCCCAAATTAGACGAAATGCTTAGTTAATTTCATTGCCCAAGTTCAAGGTTCATCCCAGTGGTTCCTGCTGGCTATACCTCTGCTGTCCACTTTCCAAGGTTCTGAATTTTTGTTTCTTACATATCATGGCTCCTCTTGCTTCTATCATTTACCCTAATCCACAACCATCAGAATTTTAAAAGTACATTATTTTTTAAGAATCCCACCAAAAGAAAGTCCCCTGCCTCAATTCCGTCCCACAAAAGTAGGTGATATAACCATAACTCCTGAGACAAAATAGATAACATACAAATGTTTGCCAAACTGTTTTGAATAGATGGCTTTGAGATTGGAACACAGGTTCTTTAGAAAAATGAGGAGATACTCTAAACCTAAGGCTTCTTCTTTGAACTGGTAAAACCCTAGTCCACAACACCATCTTGCGAGTATCCCCAGCCTTGTTCACTTCACTCTGAGTTCAACTTCTTGACTGAACTTTTCTCCACTTCCCCACTTGACAGTTTTCCATCTTGGAAGTACCTCCATCCTATTACCTGCACTCAGGATTAGTGACATTTTGACTAGATTCATTTCAGAGAAGATCCCAGCCATGATCACATCATTCTCTTCACTCCTGGCTTAACTCAGTTTATTGAATTTTCTCCACCATTTTTCCAATAACCTTTCCCCATGTGGGAATCCTCTCCTGCTGCACCCCCAACCTTCCATCTTCTGCTATGCATCATTTATTTTCTGGCATTTTTATCCCTTGCACTTAACAGAGTGCTAAGAATAATATATCAAGTGCTTAAAAATACTTTATCCATATATCTATCTAAAATGTATGCTCCCTGAAGGCAACAGTTTTTTTTTATTCTTCATTCATATCCCTCCTGTACATATCACAGTTAATACTAGCATACAGTATGTCCTCTATTAGATATTGTTAAACAAAGAATAAGCTAATGAATGAAAAGCTATATTCGATCTATTATGCCTGTAATAGAGATGAAAAAGGAGAAGAAAAACAAATTTCAGTTACTAGGTGGTTTCTTCCCCCCTTCCCCCCCTTTTTTTTGGACTTTCAAAACAAGCTCACTACAAGAATTCTCATTTTCCCCAGCAGGTTCACAGAGTGAAGATTAAATTCATCAGAAGAACGTGTAGGAAATGCCCGAGTGCCCATCTCTGTCTGTGCAGGTTACTCACTGAATTTGCCACTCCTGTCCCTGGGAAGAGATTGGCAACTTTCAAGGTCAGACTAATTGTGCTCTTACTTACCAATGACTTTCCCCAGCACAAAGAAATGTTCACAGTAGATTAAACTCGCCTTTCTCTTTCTTCCTTTTTGTTTCAAGGAAGAAAGGAGTGACGAATGATTATTCTCCACAGAACTCATTCCAAACAAACCTTTCTGATGAGTTAGAAAGACATAGCTTTGCATTATACCATACTTCACCCAAAGGAAGAGCTGGACTATTTTGGCCTCCTGGCTCTCTCTGTCTGCTGTCTGTCTGTCTCTTTCTCTCTCTCCTTTCCCCCCTTCTGTCTCTGTCTCTCTCCTGTTTCTTTGTCTATTTCTTCCTCTTCTCACTTGATTGTCTTTCTCTCATTCTCTTTTTTCTCTCCTCTCTTTCTGTACCTTTTTTCTTCTCCCTCCTCTCTTCCTCCTTCCCTCTCTTCTTTCTCTCTTTCCCTTTCTCCTTCCCTCTCTTCCTCCCTCTTTCTCTCTCTCTGTCTCTGTCTCTCATTGTCTCTGTCTCTCTGCCTGTCTCTCTCTGTCTCTGTCTCTGTCTCTGTCTCTGTCTCT
>NC_058130.1:748452793-748487478 GCF_016433145.1 Gracilinanus agilis
CTTCTTCTTCTTCTTCTTCTTCTTCTTCTTCTTCTTCTTCTTCTTCTTCTTCCTTTTCCTCCTTCTCCCTCTCCTTCTTCTCCTTCTTCATAAAACCCTTACCTTCCATCTTAGAATCACTACTGTGGATTGGCTCCAAGACAGAAGAATAGGAAAGGCTGTTATGGGGGTTAAGTAATTTGCCCAGTATCACATAGTTAGAAAATGTCTGAGACCAGATTTGAACCTAGTACCTCTCATTTTGGGGCCTGACTAGCAATCCACTAAGCCACCTAGCTACTCCTGCCCCATTGCTTCTTGGGTGATAAAGACTTCCATAACATGGCTACTCATAGCAAGTCTGGTACATAGACCTTGGGAGGTACCAATATGGGAAATGAAGCTAAAGATGATGAGAGAGCATCTGTTCAAATAGGGCCTCACTTGGCCCAAGAGGGAGACTGAGTTTTATAATGCTTCATACTATAAGGAACAGTCCATCTCGCCCTAGTTGGCCTTAAAAATATGTTTCACTCCATGTTCAAATTAGTTAGTTGTATGGCTGCATATTTGAAAAAGAGAGAGAGAGAGAGAGAGAGAGAGAGAGAGAGAGAGAGAGAGAGAGAGAGAGAGAGAGAGAGAGAGAGAGGATGAGGCATACTTCAAAAGGACTGATGTCAATATAATTGTCTGAAATCCTGAAATCTTCTAGAGTTAATCAGATAAGTTTTTAAGCTAAAAAAGGAAAGGAAAGCAGAACTTCCTGAAAGGGGCAACTATAGCCACCAAGTTAGTCAGCAGAGACAGTAACTACTATGTCATAGAAAGAATAGTAACCAAGACACCCATGTGTTCAAAGCAGGAGAAAAATCCAAGAAAGAAACCACTAATAAAAACCCATGGCCTTAGATGTCTCTATCCAGCTTCTCCCTCAATGCATTTTTCCCTGACAGTACAATAGAATACTAGCTGATGAGAAAAAAATGATGTCTCCCTGCTATCTCTTCCACACTTCAATCAGAATCATATGAATGAATTTTCATAATTTATTGCCCTTCCCTTTTGTTTAATTTTATTATGCTTTTCATCCTCACTGTAAATATGTAAAATGCTGTTAATCAACCTTTGTTAGTGAATTTTTGATGAATAGCAAGCAGATGCACCTTGCCTCCTTCTGAATGCTATGTTAAATGTAATATACTAAACAGAATTCATTACTTTAATAACATATTGGCATAATAAATCAAAAGAATACTCCTGAAGACTAGCATAAGGAAATGGACTGGGGAAAAATGTTTAATGTGTTTTTTCATCCTGGGAAGTCTGAGATTATTTTTTTTAATATTTCAGATTCAAAGAAAGAGTGTACATTGTAGGAGAACAGAAAACAAGACAGGCATGGCCTGGGAATGCTGTGACCAAGCAAAATCAGGTAAAGACTGCCTCTTGGGTAAAATGGCGCTCTACTTCATCCCTTCTGTTCACATTCAACCTGCCTCTTCAAAGCAGTTGAACAAATATTTAATAATTGCTTATTATGTGTAAGGCATTGTACTAATCCCTGGTATAAACACAAAAGAATGAGAACTATTCCATGTCCTCTGGGAGCTTACATTTTATCGATAGGACTAAAATATGTACAAATGTAAAGAGGGTCTGGCACACATGCAAACCCCTTCGGTTTGCTAAAATGACATCTCCACATGGAAGATACTTTGTTTTTCAATGGTTTCTCAATCATGCCTCAGTCTCTGTAACCCAAATTGGGATTTCCTTGGCAAAGATACTAGAGTGGCTTGCCATTTCCTTCTCTCTAATTTTACAGATGAGAAAACTGAGGGAAACAAGGGTAAGTGACTTGTCCAGGGTCACAAAGCTTGTGAAGATGTCTGAAGATGGATTTGAATTTATAAAGATGAATCTTCTAGGCCACAGGAGCAATATTCTATCCACTTTATCATCTGGCTACTCATTTCACTGAGAGAGAGAGAGAAAGAGAGAGAGAGAGAGAGAGAGAGAGAGAGAGAGAGAGAGAGAGAACATTTAATAAATTATGGTTGATAATGATAATAATGATGATAGTATTCCTGCTGTTATTGTTCAGTCATTTCAGTCATGTCTGATTCTCTGGGACCCCATTTGGGGTTTCCTTGGCAAAAATACTGGAGTGGTTTGATATTTCCTTCTTTAGCTCATTTTACAGAAGAAAAACAGAGACTAATTAGGTTAAGTAACTTGGCCAGGTCATACAACTAGAAAGCATCTGAGGCCAGATTTGAACATAAGTTCTCCCACTTCAAGCCTGGAGCTCTATCCATTGTGCTACTTAGCTGCCGCTCATATTGAGGGTCTTCAACAAGGCCTGGACCCATTTCCACCATCTCTTTGCTATCTTTCTGTTTGGTAGAGTGAGATGATTCCTTCTCTGAAGGCTTCTGCTGGATTTTCAAAGTCCAAGAGTCTGATTGATGACTAAGAATCCAGAAATCCAGGTCAAGAAGCAAAGAACAAAGAACTATCACTGACCATCAAGAAAGACCTTTGAGGCTCCAACTCAACAAGAGGAATAGTGATGCTGCCTTTGGATCTGAACTTGGCCAGATTAATGCTATGTTGGTCCTCACTTAAATTTCAAGCCTAATTCTCCCAACACACACAAGAGGTATTAGAGAAGAATATATCTAGAAGATGATGGATGAAATGTTTATATGTTGTCTTGTTATTTCTTTGAAGGAAATATTCTTTGGTAAAAGCTAAAAAAGATAAACTAAAGGTAGACTGTGAAAGATTTTATGTGCCAAAAAGAGAAGACTTTGTATTTTAACCAGGGAGGGATGGCAACAGGAAAATCCTGGAGCTCTTTGAGATGGAGAGTAACATCATCAGACTTATGCCTGTAGGTCTCCTTCCCTTTACTAATAAAAATTGACATTTACATTATGCTTTAACATTCATTAATGACTTTATCTTTCTTTCTATTTCAGTTGTGCCCAGCTTTCCATGATCTCATATGGGGTTTTCTTGGCAAAGATATTGAAGTGGTTTGCCATTTCCTTCTCTAGAGATGAGAAAATTGGGACAAAGATGGTTAAGTGACTTGACCAAGGATACAAAGTTAGTAAGAGTCTGAGGCCAGATTGGAATTCACAAGGATGATTCTTACTGACTCTAGGGCTGATGCTCTTCCCATATTTCTGCCCCTAATTACTTTGTTGCACTTAAAAAAATCTATGAAGAGTAAAGATGCCTGATATTGTTCCCATTTTATTGATGAGAAAACTGAGACTCAGAGGTTTGGTCATGGTCATGGAACTAGCAGATGTCAAAGATGAAATTTGAATATGTCTTTCTGATTCTATCTGTAACACCATATCCCTTTTCCTTTTTTTTGAGGGTATAGGTCTATAAACCCCAAAATATCCAGACTCAATGCTTCTGTTTGTTTGCAGTTTGAGTCTTAAAAGAATGGCATTCTCAGTTTTTGATATTTTGGGCTCAAGCTGGGTAGGTCAGAAACTCTGTAAACTATTTGGCTTTATAGGATGATAACTAGGTTGCTCCTGGGCTCTTGGCATCATTTTTGCCAGCCTCCCACTGGCGGGCTATCCAACAGGCCCTGCTGACTCTCAAGCATACTTATAATAACAGAGAACGGGAGGAGGCTTTTGACAATTGTGGTTCTGATAACTCATCCAGACAAGCACTACTTTATAAGGCAGACACGGGCAATTACAATTTCTCCCCAGAATATAACTCTCCGGTGATAAATAAGGTCAACAAACACATCCTTCTCTTGCATTATGGGAGCTGAAAAGTAAGAGATAAAATGTGAAAGATAATCCAAACTTGCCTGCTCTAAACTAGACGAGTCATTGTGTATGTACTCATAATTGTAGAACAGGCAGTTGTTGAAGGAATTCAAGGAGCTTTGGAAAAGCCATAGCCATCTCTCTCATATACTGTGCTGCCATGGCAGAAGAGCAGTAGAACCTTCAATTGGCATTGTTTTCTCACCTATGGCAAAATAAAAGGGTAACCTTATGGAATGAAAGTTCACCTGTGTTCTGTTCCCAAAGGCAAGAAGCATAGCTGAGTATAGTGATGTTGGACCCCTCTAAATTTTTATTTCACTTAGTTATTTTTCAGTCATGTCTGTTTCTTTGTGATCACATTTGAGCTTTTCTTTGCAGAGATACTAGAGAGGATTGACATTTCCTTCCCCAGCTCATCTTACAGATGAGGAAACTGAGGCAAACATGATGAAGTAACTCGCCCAGAGTTACACAGCTAGTATTTGAGTTCAGATTTGAACTCGTGTCTTTCTGAATTCAAGTCAGTTGCTCTATCCACAGAGCCATCTAGTTCCACCTAAATTATGATATCTTAGGCCAAAGAAGTAGTCCACTCATCCCTAGTTCTCTCTCTGAACTAGTTTCTTTTTTCTAGTTCTCAATTTTCACTTTTATAAAATGAGGGTTTGAACTTGATTATTCTTAAATTTAAATGATAAATGCTAATTTCTCTTAATTATTATATTCTGCTTACAATGATTTTTTGGCTTTGGTTTTTTAGTTTTGGGGAAATATTTTTAATTTTTTATATTTTTTCTTTATGCAGCATTGACTTTGGAGTCAGGGGTTGTTGTTTTTCATTCATTTCAGTACTGCCCAACTCTTTGGAACCCTATTTGGGGTTTTCTTGGTAAAGATACTGGAGTGGTTTGCCACTTCCTTCTCCTAATCATTTTAAAGATGAGAAAACTGAGGTAAACAGAGTTAAGCAACTTGCCCAGGGTCAAACAACTAGTAAGTGACTGAGGCCAAATTTGAACTCAGATCTTCCTGACTCCAGGCCTAGTACTTTATCCACCTAGCCATTTGGTTGGAATTAGGAGTCCTAGGTTCAAATCTTGATTCCTACAATTATTACCTCTCTGACCATGAGAAAGTCATTTAGTCATCCAAAGACTCTAATTCCTTACCTGTAAAATGGAAGATTTGAACTCCATTGCCTCTGAGGTCCTTTATAGCTCTGGTTCTTTAATCCTACTTAACCTCATTCACTCCCTCTGCCATGGGTGGTTTTGGGAAGAAAAACTAAATTTGAGTACTGTTTACATGAAGAAAGATATGATTCCTGATTGGCTTAGGTACTCCTAAGGTAGGGCACTGAGAGAAGAGAAATGGTGTTGGGAAAACCCAGGAAAGATTCAAGGAGAGAATTTTTGAATGTCAAACTGGTTATTGCCCTGGAACTGCAAACATATTGGGAAGGTGGCCCCCTGTATATTCCTTGACTTCAAGCACGTGCAGCCCAAGAGACTTCTAAGAACAGACTACCCTGAGGAGATTGTTCTTCTTGGTTGAGCTAAGATTTTATCTTATTCCCTATAGAAGAGCTCATCCATTTTTGTGTTCTCGCCTTTGTTCTAATCTGTGTTCCTTCCCCGTTTTATTTTTGTTTAAATAAATATGCCTGAGATTGTTCTGTATGAAACCAGCACTTGATGGCAGGAAGCTAAGGCAATCTAGAGGAAGATACCTGTTAGCCTACTTTTTAGAAACCAAATAGGATCACATCCTTAAACTAACAATATTTCGTGTGTGGTAGGTTTAGCACAATTCCTCTCTAGGAAACTGGAGAATGAAAGAGTGAGCATTTAACCCTAACCTTCCTGATCTCTACAAATGCAGAAATCACAATCTCCTTTAGAGACATAGTGGGCCATATTTGAAATCAGATGTAAATCTCTTGGTACCATACACTGACTGACTATTTTGTATTAGATGGAAAAATTCATATCTATGCCATAATGATGCTATAACTTTATTCAGGAAAGAAATGTAGTGGCTTTTTTGTTGTTTTAGATACTTCATGACCCCATATGGGGTTTTCTTAGCAAATTTCCTAGAGGAGTTTGCCATTTTCTTCTCCAGCTCATTTTACAAATGAGAAATCAAGGCAAGCTGGATTAAGTGACTTCCTCAGGGTCACACAACTACTAAATGCCTGAGGCCAGATTTGAACTCATAAAGTTGAGAATTACTAACTCTGGGCCCAGCACTCTAGACATTGGACCATCTACCTGCCTGATAAAATCATAAATGACCATTTGCATTTCAAATTATTCTCTCTTTCTAAACATTTGTTTTTGTTTTGGTGTGTTTCATGTATTATTTTAGTATTTCTAAATCCATAAAAATTTGAATACGTCACTGCATAGATATGTTCTATTTTTCCTTTTCTAATAATTTTAAAATGTTTTTCCAGATGCTTATCTTTAATAATTTTTACATAATTGTTGCTTCCAAATGATTCTCCTCTCCCCCTCCACCAACCTAGTAGGTGTTAAAAAGGGGGATAGGGTAGAAATAAGCATAAAGGATCCCCAGTGGGCATTGAGTAACCAATTACTTTATACCATGCATTGTGCTAAGCACTGGAGACAAAAATAAAGGGAAAAAATCTATTTTGTTAAAGAACAGGCATTCTATTGAGCATAGCTGATTGGGTTTTAGAGTAGGACATTAGTGGGCCTAGATTGAGGGATGGAATAAGGGAGAAGTCAGTGGGGGAACCAAAAATGGGATTTAAATAATTACAGTTGTTGAGTTCAGAATCGTTCAGATGGGTAGGAAGTAATGGTGTGGAGGCATGTTCATTAAGGAATTAGTTCAAATAGGTGATCATCTTCCATAATGGTCCAGGCTTGGGAGAGAATTGGCTCAGGGCATGAGACAACATTATATAGCTAGAAAATGAATGAAAGTGGAAGCCCAAGAAGTTGATAGTAAAGCAACTGCTATGGAGTTTGGGTGGCCAGAGAGACAGAGTACCTTAAAGCCCTATCCAAAGGCTACCCAGTTTGGCCAGGAACGTTTTCTCCATCCATAGCAGGTACAACTGAAAAAAAAACAAGATAAGTCATTGGTTACTTCTGTTTTGTTCATTTGCAAAATAGGAATGATACTTTCTGCTTAGGCATCTTCTTGGGCATCAGTCTCCTTATTTGTAAAATGAAAGAGTTAGGGTTAATGCTCTCTTAGAGTTGCTCTATCTTGAAATCTATGATTCAGGAGAAAAGGCTCCTGGACAAGAGTTACTTGCTTTGAAATGGCATGAGAGAAATTAAAGAATGGTACCTTAAGAGGTGAAAGAGACCCCAGAGGCCATCTTATCTAGATCAGGTAGATTTTATGACTTAAGGTCATCCTGATGGAGGATCTGGGGTGCTGAAAGCAAGAGCCTTTAGCATAGCAAAGCTTCCAGTCCTGTATCAAATGGTACATCACTAGAAATTGATATAATTTTTCCAATGGAAATGCTATGAATCAGTCATTAAATAAGCCCATAAACATATTATTACTATGTGGTAGGTACTGTGCTAAGTGCTGGGGATGTGAACAGAGGCAAAAGACAGTCCTTTTAAAAATGATATTACCATATGCCTTGTAGCTGTACCCATTCCTTTTTTATATTTTGGGGAACTGATCTCAGATGCCAAGGTATGTTAGATGTGTTAAAAGAGATGACTTTTACCTCTTTGACTTGGACAATAAAGATGGGGAGATGAACTTCACTGAAGCCCATTACTATCACAACATCAGCTGTTTATCAATCATTTATGTGACCCTTCACATCATCTCTATTTGAATCTACATGTACCAAGATGGTAGACTCTTCCAAATTGCCTTCTTCAGTTCTCTAGATATTGAATGGTGGAAGAGTTAGATAACTGCTATTATTCTAGTATTCTTGCAAGTACTTTATTTGTCAATGTGGCTCTGAGAAGTACATGCATCCAATGTCTTTCAGTGGAGCTGCTTGGCCCTCCCAGAGATGATTCCTGAAAACCTTACCATCCTTCAGCTTCTTACTCTTGATCTAATGATTTCTGGGGACTTCTCCACAAAGTTTCCTCTCCCAGTATCTTTTCTCAACCCCCAAAGTTAGCTGTCTTTCTCCCATCCACATACTCTCCCAAGTCATTCCTGTTTCCTTGTGTCACCTATTTTGATAGTCCAGTTTTCTCCCCACCAACAAGAGTTGGACAAGGGGATATAATGTTCTATTCTATCATGATGATTGATCCTCAGAACCACTTCTCTACCTTGGAACAAAAGTAATTTCCTTTATACTGCAATCCCCCATCAGATGAGAGACATAAATACCAGGTACAGGTCACATACATATACACCTGAAGCTGGAATTAAATCTAACAAAGTGTGTCTTTGAGGAGCAACACACCTGGGTAGGGTGAATGTATACAGGCAGCAACTTTACCTTCTCACAAAGTCCAGAACTACCCATGCCCCTACTTTCTAGATACCGCTTTTCCCTAACCCTACCTTACAGCTTGATTCTCCCTCCCCTTTCAGGTTCCAATCCTCTCTGGCTATTGATTTTTTTTCCTTAGTAAATATTTTGTTTGGTAATAATAATAATAATAATAATAATAATAATAATAATAATAATTTTTAAAACTGGACTTTCCCATTTGACTTGCAACTAAAACCTCTCATATGAGTTGTTTCTCTCATTAAAATATCAATCCGATGAGACAGGGATTGTCTTACTTTCTTGTTTGTTTCCCTAGCATTTAGTACAATGTTTTTCATATAGTATTTCATAAATGCCTAATTCATTCATTTATTGCAAAGAGATAGTAATCAGTAGGTGAAGAATTTGAACCCTCGTCCTCTGACTCCATATTTAACAGTTTTCCATTCCTTTTCAAGGAATGCAAACTGAGCATATTATTTATCTATAAAGGAAGTACCAGCATTGTGAGTAGCTTTTTTCAAATCAAAGTTTTCTTCAATGCACTTTCAATTTCTAGCCCGGCCATTCTTTCTTGTCAGTTAAATGGGAGTGATATATTAAGATATAATGGAGTCCTATCAAAAAGTGTAATTTTTCATTAGCTCATTTCATTTTTTTCTTACTATGTGTAACCTAGATTTAAATGATGTGTATAGGAGTTGAAGGTAATAAAGTGCATTTCGTTCAAATATTTTATAAAAATAGAACCCTTTTGATAATGCTTTCAGGTTTACAAAAGGCTTTTCTTATAACAATTGTGCTGCATAGATACTGTGAGTATAATTAGGTCCATTTTATAGATAAAGAAATGGTGGCTTAAAAAGATTACTGAAAACTCATAGAATCTGAGATTTCAAAGTTTCAAAGGATTATGAATCTAGAACTGTAAGGGACCTTACAGAACAACATCCACAATTTATGTATGATGAAATTGAGGCCTTGAGAGGCCAGATGACTTACCTATGGTCAGACAGGTAGTATTAAAAGTGGCATTTGAACCAAGATCCATTGATTTTTTCATTCATCGCTTCACTATACTCCACTGTCCTTACTAAGAATGCCATTTACTCCAATTGGTGGCTAATCAGGAATCTCTTCTACAGTATCAATACAATGGGTGACCTTATCAATTGAGAGGAAGAACCCATTAACTCCCAAGGCAATTAATTCCATTTTTGAATAGGTCTTAATTTTTTTTAAAAATTGCAACCACTGCTTGAAGTTCTTCCCTCTAGAATCGTACAAGATCAATCTAATATCTATAATACATGACAGTCATTCAAATGTTTGAACCTGTCTATCATGTCTCCCCACCCCATGTTTTCTTTTCCCTATTATTTAACATCCCCTATTTCTTCAATTAAACCTCCTTTATTCCTACTATTTCCCTAGTCAAAATTTAAGCTCCTTGAGATCAGAATTATTTTAGCTTTATCTTTATATTCCCAATACATTATAGAGCATATGGCACAGGCTTAAAAATGCTTGTTGATTGACTTCACCTGCCTTCTGAAGCACAAATTCAGTCATCACTATCTGGTCCATTAGCACACAGCTCACACCAGCCAGTTCCTAAGGAATCAGAGAGCTATAGAAGAAACATGAACAAATATTCGCAAAAATCAGTGCAGAAAAGTTAGATTATACCATTAAAGGCCATCCCCACTGGATCCAAAGATCACTGACATTCAGTCCAGAGCAAATAAGACCATGTTTTGTTTTTCTTTATATATGCATAAGCGTTCTGGAGAGAGTTAGTGATTTCCAAGAATTCAATATTCTAATTTATGCTTAGGATTATGTGTGATGGGTGGGTTTTCAAATCATTGAGACTCAAAGTACTGATTAGCATCTCAACATTAATGCTCAGTAGAGACTTTATCTAGGTTCCATGAGCAGATTTCACAGGATTACTATGTAAAACAGTTTAAAATTTTACAAGAAATTCGATGTACGATGAATTGAGTTCAAAAGTCTCTGCTTGCCCAAGGGACTACAAAACTTAATGTAAGTGAGGGGAGAGGTTGGGAACAGTTTTCAAAATGACTTCCAATAGCCTATGTTGTGAGTACAGTATAGAGTGTAAGACTAATGATCTGAGCTCTGAAAGACATGGATTTGAGATATAGATCTTTCTCTTTCTTTGCTGGTCCAACTTTGTTGGGCAAATCTTTTCATCTTTGTGTCTCAATTTATTCATCTAAAAATGGGCATGATGATCTCTAATCTTCTCTCCTCTGCCTCAACATGATAGGAAGTTATAAAATGGAAAAAAAAGTATATGAAATGTGTTTCATTCATGATAGAGCAATGTGCAAATGTATCCTGACTATAGCTGAACAGTACTCTTTTCTATTGGCTCTACTGCTTGTAGTGTACTTAAGTTCTTAGATTATTTTCCATGTGAACTGTTTCTCAGTCTCATTGTTGGGGAATCAGAGACTCTTGGAATTAGAAAAGATGTCAGAGAACATCAAGATCAGGTTTTTCAACAAGGTCCATGGACAACTTTATAGTAGTTACTGTTACTGTTGTCATCATTAGTCATGCTCCTCTTCCTCCTTCTTCCTATTTTGACAATGTTCAATTTAACTGATTTCATTTGTAATCCTAGGGATTCGATGTATTTAAAAACATGAATCTGAGATTCATAGGCTTCCCTCGGCTGCTCAAGAAATCCAGGACATATTAAAAAGAAATGTAAGAATTGCAAAACTAGACTAATATACACATGAATGAAAAACTGCTTTTTATATCATACCAAGTGCTTATTCAGCCTTAACTGAACACCTCAAGTGAAGTAAAAACATTCTCTCAAGACTTACATTCCACTTTTAGACAACTGTCATTATTAGAGACTTTTCCCTCTTCTTTCACTGAACCTAAATCTATCTCTTGGCAATTTTCATTAAAACAAAAATCCTGCTGAAATCTAGACTTAAGCAGAGACCTCAAGCTCTTCTATCTATTAGTTTCTCATCTGAACTGTTTTCTACAAGTTTTATGGGGCATATTTTATTCTTTTAAAATTCCTAATGGTCACTGGTTCTCTTACCACTAGTGAATTGTTTCTAGTTAGCTCTGGCCTATTTGCTTGCCTAAAAAGTTGACTTGCCATCCTTTCCTGGAATCTATTATTACTCTGGGACATGTGGTCCTCTCTCTCTCTCTCTCTCTCTCTCTCTCTCTCTCTCTCTCTCTCTCTCTCTCTCTCTCTCTCTGTCTCTCTCTCTCTCTCTCTCTCTCTCTCTCNACCCTCTTTCTATATATATATATATATATATATATCTTCATTTCCCTTCTTCCACAACAGTAATCCTGGGATGGAAGGGGTTCTAATCTTCTCTGACCTTAAATCTTTCCCCAAAACCTTTGACTTTCCCATGAGGTGGATACTATATGTTTTCAGGGGAACTAATGGAGTTATCTGTAACCCAACCACCCTTCCACACCCTCTGCAGAAGCCAGGAAAAGTAATCAATTAAAACTTTTTTTTAATTGTATTTAAACAAGTTTCTGGTCAAGTGGTATGTCTCTCTCTCTCTCTCTCTCTCTCTCTCTCTCTCTCTCTCTCTCTCTCCCTCTCTCTCTCTGTGTGTGTGTGTGTGTGTATCTGTGTCTCTCTGTCTCACTCTCTGTCTCGCTCTCTCTGTCTTTCTGTCTCTGTCTCTGCCTTCCTCTCCCTCCTTCTCTCCCCCCTCTCCCTCTCCCTGTCCCTCTCATCATCTCTTCCCTCTCTTTCTCTTTTCCTCTCTTCTTTTTTCTCTTCTCTTTCCTTCTCTCTTTTCTCTTCTCTCTCTCCTGTCTCTATATATCTATCTCTCTTTCACACACACACACACACACACACACACACACACACACACACACACACAATTTTATTCAACTGGCTTCCTAAATGTCAATGTCTCTGCTGCTCCCTGGCTGCTCTTATTGGGGTCTGCTTAGTACACATCAATTTGCCTGGACATCCCCCATGGCGCAATTTCTATCTTTTTCTTAAGATGATTAGTCTCTGCCCAGCAAGGAGGCCGGTCACCTTTTAAAGATGCTCATCCATTTTGCTTCCCTTTCTGGCCAGGCTGCTTCTCATCCTTTCTGAATCTTTCTTCATTAGCAACTTCTAGTACCTGACAGGCAATTTGCCTGCCTGTCCTAACTTCTGGGTATGGAAGTAGGAAAAAGTTAATGACTTTTAGGTCATTGCATACCTGTCCCTTAAATCTGTCCAGATCTACTTCCCATTATTGTCACCTCACTTATTATGTTCTATCCTAAACTGGCTTGCTTTCTGTTCTCCTCATACTTCCTCAGTCAGTCAATCAGCAAGCATTCATTAAGTGTTTACTGTATGCCAGGCATAGAAAGGAAGGAAGAAAAACAACAACAAAACAGTGATTGCTCCCAAAAAGCTCACATGCTAATGACGAAGAAAACATGCCAATAACTATGTAAAAAATTAAAACAAAATTATATATAAAAAAGACAAAAAGGGATGTGATCTCCAGACTTCTTCCATGAAGTGGAATTTTAGCGGACACCTGAATGAAGTCAGAGAAATTGAAGAAGAAACTGAGAGAGCATTCCAGACATAAGGAACAATAAATTTAAAATTCACCAATTTGGGAGGTAGAGAAACAACAAGGAAGCTCTTTACTGGATTATAGAGTGCTTTGAGAATAAAGAATAAGAAGACTTGAAAGGTAAAAAAAAGACCAAGTTGTAAAGGGCTTTGAATGCCAAGTGAAAGATTTTATATTTGATCAAAGAAGTAATAGGGAACCTCTAGAGTTTATTATAATAGATCTCCTATTTCCAAGTCTTTTATCTCATGTCTCTCCATGCCTAGAATTTGTTTCCTACTTATTCTGCCTTTTGGAAGTCCTTGTTCCTTTCAGGGATAATGTCAGTTGTTAACTCTTATACAAAATCTTTCCCAAATCCCTACATCATAGGGAGGTACTTCTCTCCCAGCGCCTACCAACAGATGATGATGGACATGGGAATAAAGAAATCAAGACAAATTTTAATCCTTCCTAGCCTCTTGGAAATGAGAAAAAAATAGGTTTTTTCATATTTAATTAAGGAAATCTTTTGGAAGATGCTGTATGAAATGATCTAAAATGTATAGACCTTGATAACTGTTCATTATTTAAATATTATCCATATATTTTTATTTATTTTGCTAAACATTTCAGGCCCCAGGAGTCATGAGTTTGATACCTCTGGTGTAGACAATACATCACAATTTCCAATTAGTATTCAATTCATAGGATTCACCCCATGTATTAGGTGAAGACGTGAGAATTTTGAACTTGAGTTTTGGCTCTTTCTCATGACATTGGTCATAGAGTCAGATCCTGATGTGAACCAAAATTCACAAAGATAGCTGTTCGTTATTAAGTGATAACAAAAATATGTTTGGAGAAATATATTCATAGACAACTTCATCCCCAACCAAATTGTAATCTGGTTGATGAAACTCATACTTAAAATGGATTTCAGACTGGCAAAACATGACTCTCTTATAATTTTATTAGATAAATCACAGTAAAATTTTAGAAATGAGCAACCTGTGGCTCTGAAAATTTAAGTGAGTTGGCTATGATTCATGCCCTACCCAAATTCAGGCCCTCCTTTCCACCCTAGCCAATCCCAATAGCTTCCTTGCATATTGATCTCTGAATATCACTTCCCTTTCGGGTTCATCTCCAGCAGTTGCCAAACCACTATTCCTGAGACATAGGACTGATGGCATCACTCCCTTGCACAAAAAGTGCCAGTGGTTTCCCACTGCCTTAAAGATTAGAAGTGAAAAATCCACAAATTGACATTTATCTAGATTTACCTTTTTAAAACCTGTTTCCTTTTGCAGGCCTCTAGACCGTACTCCACTTTTGCCAAAGTGAATGCTTCGCTGCCTAGAGGTAGCTGGGTGGTGCGGGAGAAAAGACACCAAACCTAGAGTCAAGAAGAAGTGAGTTTCATTCCAGCCTCAGATACTTAACTGACTGTGCGTCCCTGGCAACTTATTTGGCCTCTATTTATCTCAATTTCCTCATCTATAAAATGGGAATAATAATAGCATCAACTTCTCAGGGGTGTTGTGAAGATCAAATTAGATAATATTTGTAAAGTGCTAAGCACAATGACTGGCATCTAGTAGGTGCTTAATAAGTATTTTTCTTTCCTCCAAGAAATAGTCATTCATTCATTTACATATTTATTTATTCATTTGTTTGTTTATTCATTCATGCATGTATTTATTTGTTCATTCTTTTATTAATTTATTTTTCATTTACCTATCTATCCACCTGTCTAGTCATCCATCCATCCATCTCTTTCCATCTATCTATCCATCTCTCTCTCTCTCTCTCTCTCTCTCTCTCTCTCTCTATCTGTCCGTCTGTCTGTCTTTCTTTCTATCCATGTATCCATCAATCAATGCATTTGTAAATGGCTCAGAGGTCCTGGAAAACTACATCTCTCAGCACTCTCTATCATAACTTCCTCAGATACATCCTACTTCCTTTGTTGGAGGTGTCTGAGAAAGTTATAAAAAGAAGAGCGAGGCATGGGTTTTGGCGCCTTTTCCCCAGAACCAAGCAGAGCCTTTTGCCCCTGAGAGCTTTGGTCCTAGCTTACTGCTGGATATCTAACTCATAGCCTTCCCAAACCTTACCTTTCCTAACCTAAATAAACCCACCTTAATATCCCTATAGTCTAGCCTGATTTTGTTCTGCTCCAAAGGGTTCAGTTAATTTCCCCATGGGCCTGGGGGCTACCCCTGCTTCCTTCCCTACCTTCTTGTACCTTCCTTTCTCCCATCCTTCCTTCCTTCCAATTTCAAACATCCATCCATCCATACATACATCCTCCATGCATTCATCCATCCTTCTATAGAGATAGATCCTCTATCTACCTATGTAGATGTTTTTGTTTCTATCTATCCATCTATCTATCTATCTATCTATCTATCTATCTATCTATCTATCTATCTATCTATCTATCTATCTATCTATCTATCTATTTATCTGTCTGTCTGTCTGTCTGTCTGTCTGTCTGTCTGTCTCTCTGTCTCTCTGTCTGTCTATCCTATCTATCTATCTATCTATCTATCTATCTATCTATCTATCTATCCATCTATCTATCTATTTGTAGTTGGGAAAGCTTGCATTTGAACCCCACTTTAGTCATTTACTATATGTGAGACTGGGTAATTCATTTAACCATTTTCAACTAAAGTTTTTTCATATGTGAAACAGAGATGAAAACAATAGCACCTACCCTTCAGGATTATTGTAAGACTCTAATGTAGTCATATATGTAAATTGAATTGAAAACTTTGAAGTGCTATACAGATGTCCAAAAAGTCTAAGACACTATATAAATGTGAGGGCAGCTTGGTGGAGTAGTAGATAGAATTCTTAGCCAGGATTCAGGAAGACATCCTCCTGAGTTCAAATCTGGCCTCAGACACTTCCTAGCTATGTGACCCTGGACAAGTCACTTCACCCTGTTTGCCTCAGTTTCCCCATTTGTAAAATGAGCTGGAGAAGGAAATAGCAAACCATTTCAGTTACTCTTCTAAGATAATCCTAAATGATCACAAAGACTGGAACACAACTGAAACAACTTAAAAACAACAGTAGCAACTGCACATTCTTATTGTGTAGTTATTTCCTCCCATTAGGAAATCAGCTATTTGAGGTCAGGAATCATTTTTGTTTATTTACTTTTTTTACTTCAGGTTCTAAGTGGTAGCATAGTGTTTTATACATAGAAGGTTATTGATAAATATTAATCAACTTGAACTAATGTCATTATTTATGCACTGAGGTGCTGCCTCTCAATGAAGATAAATACTACAGTATAACTTAGAAAGAATTTGTGATTTTGAGCCAGATAACCTAGGTTCAAATAACAACTCAGGTACTTACTAGCTCTGTGATGTTGGACAAGTCTCCCTTGATTGCTCATTGTCCCACTTTTCACATTTATAACATGAAGGGATGTGGGGAGGAATGTTGGACAAGATGTCTTTGTTGACTCAAAAATCTATTTTGCTCATTTAGAATAACTTGGAGGTCCCATTTAGTATGATTCTACACACTGATTCAAATTTTCAGCAAACACAATCTAAAAGTCTGAAATCAAGAGACTGACTGAATTCATATTATGTAGAAATGAAGAATTCCTCCTCCAACACACACACACACGTGCACAAACACAAATGTGAGTTCTTCCCGAAAGATGAAATTGATTTTTGCATTTCTCTATATCAGCACTTTAAAAGGAATCTGCACATAGTAGGTACTTTATATCTTGTTGACTTGCCTTCACACACACATGAACACATATGTGTATGCACACACTCACAAATGTGAGCTCTTCTTGAAAGATTAGGGATTGATTTTTGCATTTCTCTGTATCACCAGCACTTTAGAAGGAATCTGCACATAGTAGGCACTTTATCTCTTTTTGACTTGCCTTTACACACATAAACACACACACGTGTGCACACACACAATTGTGAACTCTTCTTGAAAGATTAGGGATTGAACAATTAGGATTTTTGCATTTCTCTGTATCATCAGCACTTTACAAAGAACCTGTATATAGTAGGCACTTAATCTCTTGTTGACTTGCCTTCACAAACACACACACACACACTTTCACACCTACACCCTGATTCCTATACATTTTATGCCAGCTCACTTTGTGCAAGGAGAAAATTCATCTCTAAAGGATACACGCCCTGAGTCAGAAAAGGAATCAGATGATCCTTTAGGGTCTCCTCTGATGCCCTCCCCTATAACCCCACATGCACCCCTACCTTCACCCCTGCCCCCATACAGTTCCATGACCTAATTTCCCCAATCAGAAAACAGATCCTACCCCCCGATGGCTATTTCTGACAAGTGAATTTCGAGGATTGCTGAGCCTGTCATTTTTTCCCCTTGAATTTTCATTTCCAAGTGTAAATTTGCCATCCACATCCAGCTGTACATGCGTCGGTACAAATGTGATTCATGAAGGGGGGATGATTCTGTGTCTCTAATACATTCAGCCGCGGGGCTCAGCGCAGCCTGTGCACCTGTTCGAAGCTACAGATTTTTATACTAGTTGCTTTAGAGTCATTTAAGCAGGTGACAACCTACATCTCGAAGAACACATAGTTGGAAATGTTAACAAGAGACTATAAATGTGAAATGCCAGGGCTCTTTAACGAGGAGGTTGTTAAAAGGATACGGGGATCTCCCTGGAAGGCAAAGTCCAAGTTGTTTCCATACAAATGGATCCAATTCTTATAAGGTGGTTGCATAAATTAAGGAGACTTGGAGCTATGACCATACTAACACACAAGAGGAGAAAATAAACGCAGGGAACTAATCTGAAATGAAAGATTCCAGAGGAAGGAAGCCTCCTTGGATGTTCTGTAAGACTAATTTCCATAATTCAATGAATGAATGAATGAATGTAAAGTACTTATTAAACTCTTGCCCTGTGCAAAAGGGCAACTAGATGGCTCAGTGAAGAGAGTACCAAGCCTGGAGTTGGGAAGACTTATCTTTCTGGGTTCAAATCTGGCCTCTGACACTTCCTAGCTGTGTGACTTGGGCAAGTCACTTAATCTTTGTGCCTTAGTTTCATCATTGTACAATAAACTGGAGAAGGAAATGGCAAACCACTCCAGGATCTCTGCCAGGAAAACTCCAAATGGGGTTATGAGGAATTGGACCCAATTGACAACATATTATTGAAGAAAAAAATGTGAACATGTGGAAATCGTTGTGCTAAGCACTGGAATACAGAGGGAAGTCAGACTATCTCCATTCTTGAAGGACACATTCTAATAGGAGGAGGCAACACACATAGAAGTTTTCAACTGCATAGCAGAGAGAAAGGTCCAGTTGTCCTTAGGGTGCAGTAGCCAAGCCATGAATGGTCATGCATCTTCTCTTCTGCCCTTTCCATAAACAACATTGTGTCTGTTTCTTGAGTTGAACCACTTGACTTTTGTGGTGGGAACTTCCTCTTCTTGTACAAAAAGGACAAGTATGGCAAAATGCAACATGGCAGCCTTTTGAACCAAGATCTGCAAGAAGTTATGAAAAATTTAAAAAAACAGAACCATGAGAACATTATATATAGACACAGAAATATGGCTTGAAGAATGACTTGGGTATGTCCACCTCCAAAGAAAGAACTGATGAATAGAAATGAACAAGACAGTTTTATTTATACACATTTTTTTTTGTCAAATGATGCCTTCCCTAATGGAGGGAGGGGTGGGAGGGAAGGATTTATTTGGATATTTTTAATGTAATGAATAAATGAATTTAAATTTAAATTTTATTATATATATATATATTATAATTTTTTAATTAAATTTTAAAAAAATGCAACATGACAGAACAGATGGAAGGTCAGTCCCAGAGTTGAGAGACAGGAAAGTCTGGTTCTGATATTAACTAGTTGGGTGACCTTGAGTAAGTTACTTAACCAAGTGACTCTCTGAGATATCAAGGAGTTGTTCTGTATCAGTGAAGGGTTTTTCTACACCAGGAATGTCTATGTTGATCAAGCCTCATTCAATTTGCCTTTAATAATCGCTTACTACAACGTACAATGAATAGAGCAAAAAGAAATATGCTTCAGTGCATCTCAGGAATCAGGAAATCCTAGGTTCAAGTCTAGCCTTTGAAAAATACAACCATGAGACAACAGGAAAGTGATTTAATCTCTCAGTGTCCCAAGTAGATGGCCCTCTAAGACTTTAATTTGCAGGGAGATTATATAATAAGTCTTAGAGTCTGACAGTACTGGGTTGGTTTGCCAAGAAGGTATGTATAATAGAAGAGGGAATGGAATGAGCATTTATATAGTACATCCTAATTGCCAGGCATTATGCTAAGCATTTTACAAATTTTAGCTCACTCATGCCTCAAAACAACTCCTTGAGGTAACTGCTCCCTGTGACAAGATGATATGTTTTATCTCATCTAAGCCAAATAACCTCAGTTTCACAGAGTTTCACAATAGAGAGTCCATTACTGTACTGGTCAAGTTGAAGTTTTAATAATAAAAATTAATAATAATAAAGATAATAGCTAGCATTCATCTATTGCTTTAAAGTTTACAATGCACTTTCCAAATATTATTTCCTTATCTCCTCACAACTACCATGGGAATAGATGCTATTATAATCCCCATTTTACTGTTAAAGAACCTGAGCCAAACAGACTTGACCAGGGTCACCTAGCTAATAATAACTGATTTGGATTTGAAATCCAATCTTTCTGATTCCAGGTTCTTTGATCAATCCACTGTGCTGCTTAAGCTATATGATATGGGCACATCTCTTAATCTATCTGGATCTCAATTTCCTTCTCTGTAAAAATTAAGGATGGAGGTAGATGACCTCTGATGTCCCTTACATGACAGTGGAGAGAATTTTCCATGTTGTTAATATTCTACACTAAAGAAACCATAGATCTGTCTCCCTCCTTAAAGAAAGAAATGTGTAAATAACTATGCAACCTGCTTACCTACCACAGATTGAATACTGAATTTCAGGATTTTTCCCTCCTGAGGCTCCTGAGGAGCCTCTTTTAAACAGTTTCTCAATGCCAGCATTTTCTTTTTTTTGTTTGTACCCAGAATCCCATATTATGCTAATGCCCTCTTTTCACTCTGACAGACCTAGAAGAAGTACATCCAGCTGATTGAGAAGGAAGTCCAAGAGACTTCTTTGAGGGGTCGCTAATTTTCCACACTGAGAAGCTCACTTCTTTTGACACTACCTGTTCACTGATCTTTCGAGAGTCACGTTACAATTTCTGCTTCCTTCAGGTTGTCAGTGTGAGGCTGATAGCCTGGCTCCATCCTGAAATTACCCAGTTTAACCTGTGGATATGTCTTTCACACCTGAGGAAGTACCCTGATTATTGAATTTAGACCAGACTGAAAATACTCATCAAGGCAACACTCAATGATACTGGCTAATTCTAACTGTGCAGAATGTCTGGCTGTCTCCCTGTCTTTGAAGTCTGACTATCTTGTATCAGACCCTGACTTTGACATTTATACCTGTGTGACCTTAGAAAGGCAGCTTCACCTTGTAGGATCCAATTGGAGAAAAGCATCTAGCTGGTATTCTTTCAGATTCTTCCCTAAAAGATGTTACAATACCATACATGGTACTTCAACATCTGAAGTCAAATCCTTGGGAACAGATGCTTCCTGTTAGCTCAAGACATAACTACAAGGGGTCCATATTCCCACTGCTCAATAATATGTCAAAGGTGCCAGGAATAACTCTATCATACTACAAGTACTGTTTTTTTTTATTAGAATCCCCCCATACACAGGGTTTGTACTAAGCATGGCTTAATTATACTAGAGATAAAAAAGGTTTATTTCCTTACACAACTATGTTGTGCTACATGCTAAATGTTATATGCTTAATATTATTTTTCTTCTCCTTCCTTTCTTTCCTCTCTCCCTCTCCTTTCCTTCCTTTCTCCATTCTTTCTTTCCTCACCTCTTCTCCTTTCCCCCTTCTATGCTTCCTCACTTCCTCCTTCCCTTCCTCCCTTTCTTCCTCCCTTTCCCCTACATTCCTCCCTCCCTTACTCTCCCATTTTTCCTTCCTTCCTTCCTTCCTTCCTTCCTTCCTTCCTTCCTTCCTTCCTTCCTTCTTTTCTCTTAGGAAATTTAATTCAAGAGGCGAAGCTAGGTGACTCAGTGGATTGAGAGTCAGGCCTAAAGATGGGAGGTTCTAGATTCAAATTTGACCTCAGACATTTCCTACCTGTGTAATTCTGGGCAAGTCACGTAAACATCCATTGCCTAAGCCTTCTGCTTTGGAACCAACATAAAGTATTGATTCTAAAAGAAGGTAAGGATTTTTTTTTAAAGTAATTCAAGTCAAATGAATAAGTATTCTTTTACTCTCCTCTCTCTGTAAGGGATTGAGTTAGGCATTGAATCTTTCCTGGTCTTTGTTGCTCCCCAGTCAGATGAGTTCTCTTTCTCCTTTGAAACTTTAACCTACCAAGAAGGATTCAAATATTATATACCTGCATTCAAGGATTTTAAAAAATTTATGTATTATTATTTACTTTATTCATTCATTCATTCATTCATTCATTCATTTGTTTATTTATTTGTTATTATACAATAGTGGGATAAGCCATGAACATGGATACTGTGCTTCTACTTCTATCACAGTTTTCTTTGACTGACATATATTATTGCATTTTTATGACCATGATGAACCTTTTTTCCATGTAGCTGAAAGACTAAATGTGCCACCCATGCCCTCTAAGTTCTCAAGGCTCTAATTGTTCCACCTTACTAATGCCTCTGATTTGTATATGGAATGTTATTGATTACATCAATCTCTAAGATTAAGACTTATCTATCTATCTATCTGTCTGTCTGTCTGTCTGTCTGTCTGTCTGTCTGTCTGTCGGTCTGTCTGCCGGTCTATCTCTCTATCTATCTATCCATCCATCCATCTAACTATCTAACTATCTATCTGTCTGTCTATCTATCTATCTATCTATCTATCTATCTATCTATCTATCCACTGTGCCATCTAGCTGCTTAGATGGTAGTGGGGAGGGGGAATAGGTCGTTGTTTTTATTATTGATATGATATTCTCACATTATAGATAAGGAAACCCAGTCACAGAGAAATGAATTGGTTTGCCAAATATTACTGAGCTAGTCAGAGACAGAGCTGAGTGCTCAGCCCTGTGTTTTGGGAATGTTCTCAGTATCACTGTTGTGGAGGATGAGAGAGAGAGTGGAAGAAAGCAGCAAAAAAAGACCAGTTAAGAGGGAACTGTAATAATCCAAGGCAGAGGCAAGAAGGACCTTAAATAAGGTCACTCTAATAGGAATGCAGAAAAAGTGGCAGATCAGAGCAAAGTTATGGATGTAGGATGGCAACTGGATGTGTCTAAAGCATAAATGACAGAGAATTGAAGATGAGGCTGAGATCTTTGTCATGTGTGGTGCATATCTTTATAGCAGGTCTGGAAATGAGCTGCAAGAGACATCAATACTTGTATACATGTGAAGCTAGAATGTACTTCCTGGAATGAATGAACAAAACGACATGCTAATCAAATATGGCAATAAGAACACATAATAATTACCAACTGCTAGAGGCACTTTTTAAACTTTCAGTACTTTTGGGGTAGTTTGCATCTAAATTAAAATTGAACTTCAAAGCTCTTAGATGAGGATGCATTTCTAAGCATTAAAAAAAGTGAAAGACAGTCCCTGATTAGCATGAAGCTTTGTACCAGCTGCTTGTTACTGTTTCAGGGACTAGGGTAAAAATCAGCCCAGAAAATAGCATTGAGGGGTGGGAGGGTGGGGAGTAGCTATCTTGATCATCAGAGAAAAGGGTTTGGAATCCATTAATTCTGCTGTGAATTATTTATGCTTGTAGCTCAATTGCATAGTTCTCCTCCCACCCCCATGTTTGTTTAGATGCCCTATTGATGACACAAGAAAACACCTCTTTGCAAAAGCTCCTGAAGCCCATTTTCAGCATTAGCAAAGATGGAGTGGGGGGGGGCTTAAGTGGCCTATTCTAAAAAGGCTGCATGGCACTAATTATTTATGGTGACATTAAAAAGGAAATCTTACTTTCCATTGATGGGAGGAAGGAGGGGGAAAGATAAGACCCAAATAGAGAATCTTTAGTTGCCCTAGAAACTTTGAAGAATAGCACAGTATCATAAAGGATGAGCTAGAAAAGAAATGAGGGACCATCAAATTCAACCTATCCATTTTACAGATGAGAAAACTAAGGCAGAACCAGGTGAAATAATTCAACCAGAGGCAGATAGTAAATTTGAGGTGGAATTTGAACCCAGATCTTCCCAACTCCTCAGTCCAAAGTCCCATCCATCATAACATTTTGCATTCTTTCCTACAAAGCCTGCATGTCCCCTAGAAAATGAGTGTAAGAAAAACAAGGGAAAATAATGAAAAAGAGAAAGGTAGATTTTGTGACCACAAGATCTTTTACTGATTAAGCTTTAGGAAAAAACTAGCTTGTCTCACAAAAAGATGTTATCTCCTTCCTTTAAGAAATCTTTTTGTTACTGTAATATCATGAGGTAGCTAGTTCTCACAGTGGATAGAGTACTGGGCCTGGAATCAGGAAGACTCATTTTTCTGAATTCAAATGCAGCCTCAGACACTATGTGACCCTGGGCAAATTGCTTAACCTTGTTTGCCTCTGTTTCTTCATCTGTAAAATGAGCTGGAGAAGGAAATGACAAACCACTACAGTATCTTTGACAAGAAAACCCCAAATGGGGTCATGGAGAGTCAGAAATAACTGAACAACAATTATGGTGAGGCGTCTGGGTGATGAGGCTGGATTTTTAGAGCATTATGTGGAAAATCATAATAGCTAGAATTTATATACTACTTTAATGTTGACAAAAAACTTTTATGATCTAATTTAATTTTCACAATCATTTTTTGCAATAGGTACTTTTGCAATAGGTTTTTAATTTTTTTTTAATTATTTAGATTTTTCTTGAGATGGAGAAACTGAGTCTAGGAGAGGCCAAGTGACTTACCAAGGATCATTCAGCTAATAAGGGTAAGCAAACAATATCTGAACTTAGATCTTCCTCTATCCAAGTACAGCACTCTATCCACTGCACTATCTTAATAGCTAAATAACCAAGTAATCAAACAAAGTTTTCTTTTCCCCTTATTTTTGTTATCCTGACAAATGTGGGGATTGAGTAATGAAGGCATAATCTATAGAGTATGCACATGTCCGACTTTGCTAGGTTATTAATAGCAAATGCAAACATTCATTGCCTAGTTCCAAACTGACATATGGCAACCTATCCCTGGTCATGAGTGACTGAGGGGCTGGTATTGAGAAGTAACAAAGAGAAGTCAGAGAGATTGATGACACAGGAGTGGCTGAACTTGAAATGACTATAATGAGAGAGAGTGAGGAAGAAGAATCAGGAGAATAATTATATAATGCCAACAATATGGTAATGATAACCTTTAAAGACAAAGGGATTCATCAATACAATGATCATCCATAACTATTGGACTCAAAATGAAACATACCACCCACATCCTGATCCAGAGGTGATGGACTTAAGGTACAGACAAAAGCATTTTTTTGTATGTCTAATTAATGGGATTTTGCTGAGCCAAACATGTTTATAATAGAGATTTTATTTTTCTTGCTTTCTCAATTGGAGAAGTGGAGATAAAAAGGAGAGAATGCTGAAAATAACATTTTATTTTTAACAAAAGAATGAGTGTGTCATGGTGGTTAGCATGTTACCTGCCACATAGTAGGTGCTTAATAAATACTTTTTTCCCCCTGATTTAGATAAGACTAGAGAAAAAATTAGAACCAGATTACCTTGAAGAACAGAATCAGGATATACTTTATTTGCTGAAAAAAAGGAAAGGAACAAAGGTTTGAGAAGAGGAGTGATATGGTCAAAACAAAATGTTAGGAAGGTTACACAGGCAACAGGATGGAGGATGGTTTAGAGAGAGGGGATAGTGAAGGAAAGAAAACTAGGAAGAACTCTGTATACTAATTGAAAATCAATGAAAACCTGAACCAGGGTAGATATAATGATATAATATGGAAAGAAAGTCAGATATTAGAGATATAGTAGAAGCAGAAACATCAGGACTTAAAAAATGAATTGATGTTCAAGGAAGGGAAGAGGAAAAATGAAAGAGGAATCCAAGATTATTAATGAATGGGTAACTATGGAGATTGACCTCAAAAGACTATTAAGCTAACTTTTAATGTTTTATTCTGATCCTCATTAGTTTAATGCAATTACTATCTTTGTCTTTATAATCTCAGCTTGTACTTCCTTATGAACAAATAGAATATAAATTAGTTGAGGGGAAAGATTATTTGTTTTACTTAATTATTTCATATTTTCCATGCCTAGCACTGTAGCACAGTGCCTTATTTGAAATATGCTTGGGAGAAGGAGGAGGAGACACAGAGGAGGAGAAGGAGGACAAGAGGAGAAGGAGGAGAAGGAGGAGGTGAGACAGACAGAAAGGCAGACAGAGACCTACAGAGACAGAGAGAGACCAAGAGAACCAGAATGGACGAAACGATGTCTTTTCATTTTTGATGCAATTGAAGGAGATTTTGCTCCTTTCCCTTATTTTAACTCTGTGTGTAATTTTTTATTTCAAGTGTTTTTCTTATAAGCAACCTATTCTTTAATACTGTTTTCTAATCCATTCTGCTTCTGTTTTATAACTGAATTTGTCTTATTCAGATTCAGAGTTATGATTACTAACTACATTTTTCAGTCTATCTTATTTTCTTCTGATTATACTTCTTTCTCTCCTTTTATCCTGAACCTTCTTTAAAGCCTATTTCCTTTTGACTACTTACACCTTTTATTTTCCTTCCTTTAATCAGCTCCTTCCCCTTATCCCTTTTCCATCTTACTTCCATACTGATTAAGTTAGATTTCTTTGCCTCATTGTGTATGTCTGTGGATGTGTGTATTTTTCCCTCTTTAAACCAATTCCAATGAGAATGAGGTTCAAGCATTCTTCTTCCAATTTCTCACTCTATTATAAATGCTCTTTCTTATATGTCTCTTTCATGTGAGTAAAATTTCCTCATTTTTCCTTGGCCCTCCCTCTTCTACCAGTGCATCCCTCTTTCTCACACATCCATTTTTAAAATCATCTTAATATAATCAACTCACTCCCATGCCCTGTGTCTATGTGGAATCCTTCTAATTGCCCTAATAATGATAAAGTTCTTGGGGTTACATGAGTCATCTTCCCACAAAGGAATGTAAACAGTTTAACCTTATTAAGTCCCTTGTGATTTATCTTTCGTGTTTACCTTTTTATAATTCTCTTGTGTTTTTTACTCTAAAGTGAAAATTTATATTCAACCCTGGTCTATTCATTAAGAGTACTTGAAAAACAGTCTCTTGCAATAGGAAAGAATTGTTCTGAATTGTGAAGGAAGCCAGAGAGGATAGGAAGGAAAGATGAGGAGAGGAGCTGTCGTCATGAAGGTCAGGCAGTGAAAAAACATGGAATCCATTGATGAAGTATGAACCCTGTGTGAGTAGTAATAGCAAAGAGGCCAGTGTCACAAAATTGCAGAATATGTGGAAGGACACATTGAGAGAAAGAACTATGGGAGTAGAAATGCGAAAGCAAAAATATGACACCACTATGACACATATATTACATGAGTATATGGGTATGTGATTTGGGGTTTAGGCTTTAAACATCAATCTATAGAAAAAATGAATAATATGGAAGTAGTTATCAGGTGACAACATTTGTACAACCCAGTAGAACTGCTTGTCAGCTCTGGGAGAGGGAAGCGAAGAAGGGAGGAAAAGAAAATGAATTAACTAAACATAGAAAAATATTTAAAAATAAATACATTAAGTAAAAAAAGAAGAAAAAGAGAATATGTGGAAAGAGATAATATCTACAAAATGCTTGCAAATCTTAAATGTGATATGTAATTGTAAGATATTGCTGTTAGGTACACATTCCCTACAGGTCTGTGGATTTTTTTTGTTTCTCTATGTACATCATATCACTCATAGTAGATGACTAAATGACCTTCTGGGCATCCAAAATTTTGGCTTAGGCTCTTACATGTCCAATACACAGAGAAAGGGATGGAAAAACACATGGTCAGCATGAGCAAGTTGCAGCACATCACCAATATGGAACCAGGAAAAAGAAATAAAGTCAAGAATATGATCAAATAATTGTGTGATTGAGAAAGAAAATGGCCTGGTCACATGAAGAGTGTGAAGGATAACCCAGTGTACTTCATTGTTATTCTTAAGATGTCAAGAGAAAACAAGTAAGACCTACAGCATGCTGGGTGGAGTCTTATGGCAACCTTACATGAGAACATGGACAAGAGGTTCCCATAATAGACAGGCAAGGATGGCTTGTGATCGACATGGCTAATGGGAACATCTAAAATGATAAAATCATAGATCCTATGGGAGTATTGAAGTATCTCCAAGGATGAGCAAAGGTTTTTCACATAGAAGGCATTCAATATTTTTTTTCTTAAATGAATGAAATCTTTGAAACATTCAAAACATGGCAGCGAATACAAATTTATAGAGTGAAAATTATTTTGGGTGAAATTAAACCTAAAAATGAGAGGGGGAGCTTTGTCAACATTAGAAACTCTGTTTCTTACCTGGCTTCCTACTCATTGCTTTGAACTTCAGCATTCCCCAAGGTGGCCCTGCTGGGCTTTGTGTGCGGCCATTCCAGCATGGTGTTTTTGACAGGCTTGCTATAAATTATTGCTGCAGGAATCCCTCTCTCTTAGTGATAGCACAGTTATTAAAGAACAATGCCTCAAGATATTTGGAATTAAAGCTCTGTTATTGTCTTCCTCTTGACAACATTCTCCTACTTTCAGAACTAAGGGAGAAAAATAAAAGAGAAAACAGGAGCTTGTATTTACTGTGCTTCCTGCTCTATGGGTTTTCTGAAACTTAATATGCTGAATATTTTTTTAATCCAAATCATCAAGCAGAGTCTCCATCTAAGCTGGGGACACCCTGTGGTTCATTGGGAAGAACTCTGGTTTTGGAGTGTCCTGGCTCAGACCTTTACTAACTATTTAACTTTAGCCAGATCCTTTAACTTTCCTAGACCTGTTTCTTCATTTGTAAAATATGGGAATGGGACTTAAGGACCTATATTATCCTTTCCAGTACTAAATTTAGATACTTATGGACTTAAAAGTAGCGATTGTTTTTTTGAAGACTTGTTTCTCTTTAATAGTGAGACAAAAAAGTTGTAATACTTAGTGTGGTCTCTCAAATGTTTTCATTCTTCATTTGGGGATATATTGACTAATAAGATAATATATTGATATTTCAGAATTTCTAAAAATCTACCTTCATTTCAGTAATTAGAAACATGACATTCTCTCTCTCACTCTCCACTTATGTGTGAATATATGTAGTTGTATGTTTGAATGTATAGGCATATATATGTTTTATATAGAGAAAGACAAAGACAGAGATAATCATTTGAAACCACTGATTTTCATTTTCAAGAGCCTAAGAGAAAGAATCCTTAATATCCAGGTTTATAGACTGATGCCCTTGAACTTGGATTAATCCAACCATCAGAAACAACTTATTTGACCCCCATTGCCATGGGGGAAGTGATTCTATGATTTTATAAACCAGTTTGGGACTTGGGAACTATTTATACTTAAAATTTCTTGTTTGTTTGTTTGTTTGTTTTTCTGAAGGCTTTCTTTACATACACCAGAAAAATGTATTTCTCCTATTTAATAATAATTCTGAGGAAAACTTGCTGCATTTTCAAGTTGATATAAAAGCACAGAACTATTTGACAAGCACTAATTAAGTCTTTATTATATTGGTCTTCTGGAGTCCAATGGCCCTGCATTCTCATCAATATAGGTATTGCCTTCAATCATAAGTATACTAACCCATCCATGACTGCCTATCTTATGGTACATTTTCAGTGACATCCCATAAGTTTTGCTACAATGGCCCTACTCAACACGTTGAGTGTCTTCTTCAAACCCTCTTAATAATACAAAGATACCAATATGGCAAGCAGGATTTTAATTGGTTATCTTTCACTCCAATTTCATAACCAGCCCATCATTTCTATTGGGCTTAAGTTTCTTCAGTGCTCTCCTTTGTATTGTTTTGCCTGTGTAATTCTTTATTCCTAATGTGAAACATTCACTACATGCCTTTTCATTGTCCTTTGGGTGACCATTAACTTCAATTCTTAACAGACTTAAATGTTGCCTGAATATAAACTCCTTGTGAGGAAGGGCTATCTTTTGCTTGTAACTTTGTTCCTGAATCTTAAGAGGCAAAAACAAATCACAAAAGTTCCTGTTCTCACAGAGTTAATATTTCATTGAATTAATAATTTAAGAAAGTCATAAAAAAGAAAGTCATTACTAAGGTAGGGCATGTCCAAAGGAGGTCAGCTAGAATGGTGAAGTTCTTTGAGTTCTACATAGCACAGTTAGTCAATCAACTAGCATTTATTAAATGAAATCTATGGTTCAACACTGAGAATACAAAAAAAGAGGGGGGGGATAACTGCCCACAGTGAGTTCACAGTCTAATGGAGGAGACAATAAGCAAACAACTTTGTACAAACAAGATTTATATAGGACAAACTCAGGATAATCTCAAAGGGAAAACACTAAGATTAAGGACTGAGAAAAACTCACACAAGGTAGGACTTTAAATGGGACTAAAAGGAAATTAGGGAAGCCACAAAGTGGAGATGAGGAGGGAGAGTATTCTGGGTATGAGGGGGCAGTCAGAGAAAACACCCAGAGCCAAGAGACAAAGTATTGTGTTCCAGGAAGAATACAGAGGATAGTTTCACTGGATCACAGATTATACAGAGAGGAGGAAGTGATAAGAAGACTGGAAAGGCTGGGACGTTTCCAACAATGAAGGATTTTAAAAGCCAAAACAGAAGATTTCATGTTTGATCCTTGAGGTAAAAGGAAGCCGCTGAAGATTATTGACTATCAGTTTGACACTTTCAGATTTACACTTCATAGGAAGATCAATTTATTTTTTTATTTTTTTCTTTCTTTTGACTTATTACTTTTTTATTACATTTTTTATTTTTAGAAAATTTTTCCATGGTTACATGATTCATGTTTTTACTTTCCCCTTCACCTCCTCAACCTCCCCCCGCCGTAGCTAACTCAATTTCCACTGGTATTAACATGTGTCATCAATCAAGGCTTATTTACATATTATTGAGAGTTGCATTGATGTGGTCCTTTCAGGTCTATATCCGCAATCATGTCCTCATCAACCCAAGAGTTCAAGCAGTTGTTTTTCTTCTGTGTTTCCTCTCCTGTAGTTCTTCCAATGAATGTGGATAGCATTTTTTACCATAAGTCCCTCAGAATTGTATTGGGTCATTGCATTGCTTCTAGTACAGAAGTCCATTACATTCGATTTTACCACAGTGTATCAGTCTCTGTGTACAATGTTCTTCTGGCTCTGCTCCTATCACTCTGCCTCAATTCCTGGAGGTCTTTTCAGTTCACATGGAATCCCTCCAGTTTATTATTGCTTTGAGCACAATATTATTCCATCACCAACAGATACCACAATTTGTTCAGCCATTCCCCAATTGAAGGGCATACCCTAAATTTCCAGTTTTATGCCACCACAAAGAGCGCAGCTATAAATAATTTTGTGCAAGTCTGTTTACCTATGATCTCTTTGGGGTACAAACCCAGCAATGGTATGGCTGGATCAAATGGCAGGCATTCTTTTATCGCTCTTTGGGCATAATTCCAAATTGCTATACAGAATGGTTGGATAAGTTCACAACTGCACCAGCAGTGCATTAATGTCCCAATTTTGCCCCATCCCCTCCAACATTCATTACTCTCCCCTTCTTTCATTTTAGCCAATCTGTTAGGTGTGAGGTGATACCTCAGAGTTGTTTTGATTTGCATTTCTCTAATTATTAGAGATTTAGAACACTTTCTCATGTGCTTATTGATACTTTTGATTTCTTTATCTGAAAATTGCCTATTCATGTCCCTTGCCCATTTATCAATTGGGGAATGGCTTGATTTTTTTATACGATTGATATAGTTCCTTGTATATTTGAGTAATTAGACGTCTGTCAGAAATTTTTGTTATAAAGATTTTTCCCAGTTTGTTGTTTCCCTTCTGATTTTTTGGTTGCATTGTTTTTGTTTGTACAAAAACTTTTTTAATTTAATATAATCAAAATTATTCATTTTACATTTTGTAATTTTTTCTAACTCTTGCTTGGTTTTAAAATTTTTCCTTTCCCATAGATCTGACAAGCATACTATTCTGTGTTCACTTAATTTACTAAGAGTTTCCTTCTTTATATTCAAGTCTTTCACCCATTCTGAATTTATCTTGGTGTAGGGTGTGAGATGTTGATCTAAACCTAATCTCTCCCAAATTGTTTTCCAATTTTCCTAGCAGTTTTTGTCAAATAGTGGATTTTTGTCCACGAAGTTGTGCTCTTTGGATTTATCATATACTGCTTTGCTGAAGGCAGTTACCCCAGGTCTATTCCACTGATCCTCCCTTCTGTTTCTTAGCCAGTACCATATTGTTTTGATGACCGCTGCTTTATAGTACAGTTTATTATCTGGTACTGTTAGGCCCCCTTCCTTCACATTTTTTTTCATTATTTCCCTTGATATTCTTGATCTTTGTTCTTCCAAATGAACTTTCTTATAGTTTTTTCTAATTCAGTAAAAAATTTTTTTGTAGTTTGATAGGTATGGCACTAAATAAGTAAATTAATTTGGGTGGAATGGTCATTTTTATTATGTTAGCTTGTCCTACTCATGAGAAATCAATGTTTTTCCAATTGTTAGATCTAGTTTTAAGTTTTTGGAAAGTGTTTTGTAATTGTGTTAATATAATTCCTGTGTTTGTTTTGGTATATAGATTCCTAAGTATTTTATATTGTCTAGGGTGATTTTAAATGGTGTTTCTCTTTCTACCTCTTGCTGCTGTGATGTTTTCGAAATATATAGAAATGCTGATGATTTATGTGCATTTATCTTGTATCCTGCAAATTTGCTAAAGTTGTTGATTATTTCTACTAGCTTTTTAGTTGATTCTCTAGTATTTTTTTAAGTATACCATCATGTCATCTGCAAAGAGTGATAGCTTAGTCTACTCATTGCTGATTTTAATACCTTCAATTTCTTTTCCCCCTCTAATTGCTACTGCTAGTGTTTCTAGTACAATGTTAAATAATAGAAATGATAATGGGCATCCTTGTTCCATACCTGATCTTATTGGAAAGGCTTCTAATTTATCCCTATTGAGTATGACGCTTGTTGATGGTTTAAGATATATACTGTTCATTATTTTTAGGAAAGGACCTTCTATTCCTCTACTTTTTAGTGTTTTCAGAAGGAATGGGTGTTGTATTTTGCCAAAGGCTTTTTCAGCATCTATTGAGACAATCATGTGGTTTTTGTTGGTTTGCTTGTTGGCATGGTCAATTATGTGGATGGTTTTCCTATTGTTGAACCATCCTTGCATTCCTACTATAAATTCCACCTGATCATGGTGAATGATCCTCTTGATCAATTGCTGGAGTCTTTTTGCTAGTATCCTATTTAAGATTCTTGTATCTCTGTTCATTAAGGAGATTGGTCTGTAATTTTCTTTCTCTTTTTGATCTACCTGGCTTTGGAATCAGTACCTTATTTGTGTCATAAAAGGAATTTGGTAGGACTCCTTCTTTGCTTATTACATCAAATAATTTGATTAGTATTCAGGTTATTTGTTCTTTAACTGTTTGATAGAATTCTCTTGTGAATCCATCAGGCCTTGCAGATTTTTTCTTAGGGAGTTCTTTGATGGCTTGTTCAATTTATTTTTCTGATATTGGATTATTTAAGTATGCTATTTCTTCTGCTGTAAATTTAGGCAATTTATATTTTTGTAAATATTCATCCATATCACCTAGATTGTTATATTTATTGCAATATAATTGGGCAAAATAGTTTTTAATATTTGCCTTAATTTCCACTTCTTTAGAGGTAAGGTCTCCCTTTTCATCTTCAATACTTTTAATTTGGTTTTCTTCTTTCTTTTTTTTTAATTAGATTGACCAATACTTTGTCTATTTTATCTGTTTTTTTTAAGATATCATCTTCTTGTCTTATTTATTAAGTCAATAGTTCTTTTACTTTCAATTTTAATAATTTCTCCTTTGATTTTTAGTATTTCTAATTTAGTTTTCATCTGAGGATTTTTAATTTGTTCATTTTCAAGTTTTTTAAGTTGCATGCCCAATTCATTTACCTCTGCCCTCCCTAATTTGTTAATATATGCACTCAATGATATAAATTTTCCCCTTAGAACTGCTTTGGCTGCATCCCATAGGTTTGGGTAAGATGCCTCATCATTGTCATTGTCTTCAATGAAATTATTAATTGTTTCTATGATTTGTTCTTTCTCTAAATTATTTTGGAGAATCATATTATTTAACTTCCAATTAGTTTTTGTTTTGCCTCTCCATGTATTCTTACTAATACCTATTTTCATTGCATTATGATCTGAGAAGGTTACATTTATTATTTCTGTTTTTTTGCATTTCTTTGCCATGTTTCTATGACCTATTACATGTTCTATCTTTGTGAATGTTCCATGTGCTGAAAAGAAGGTGTATTCCTTTTGTCCCTATTTATTTTTCTCCATATAGCTATTAACTCTAATTTTTCTGGGGTTTCAATCATTTCTTATTTATTTTTTGGTTTGATTTATCTAGATCTGATAGGGGAAGGCTGAAGTCCCCCACTAGTATCGTTTTGCTATCTATTTCATCCTTGACATCCACAAGTTTCTTATTTAGAAATTTGGAAGCTATACCATTTGGTGCATACATACTGAGTACTGATATTTCTTCATTGTTTATACTGCGTTTTATTAGAATGTAGTTACCTTCCTTATCTCTTTTAACCTTATCTATTTTTACTTTGGCTCTGTCAGAGATCATGATAGCAATACCTGCCTTCTTTTTCTCATTTGAAACCCAATATATTTTCCTCCATCCTCTCATTTTCACTCTGTGTCTATCTGTCTGTTTCATAAATTTTTCTTTTAGACAACATATGGTAGGATTTTGGTTTCTAATCCACTATGCTATTTGCTTCCATTTTATGGGCGTGTTCATCCCATTCACATTCAGAGTTATAATTATCAACTGTGTATTCCCAGACATTTTGATTTTCTCTCCTAGTCCTGTCCTTTCTTCTTCCACTGTTTCCTTCTATACCAGTGTTTTGTTTTTAATCAGTTCCTAAAATCCCCTCCCTTGTTGTACTTACCTTTCTCCTCCTTCCCTTCTTATTCCCCTCTTATTGTTCTTTAAAACTACAAGTCAGTCCTCCCCCCAAGCCCTCTCCCTCCCTAGTATTGCTTCCCTCCCCACCAGTATGTTTGTTTCCCTTCTACTTCTCTCTAGAGTGTGAATCAATTCTGTGCTCCAATGGATCTGATTGTTCTTCTTTCTTTAAGTTGATTTCAATGCACTTAAGTATTGAATATTTCCTCTCTCTAACCTCTTTACCCTTACAGTTTATTGTTATTTTTCCCTGTTGGTACCACACGCTTCTTTATGGAACATAAATTTAATCCTTTTTGTTTGTTTTCCTATTTTTCTTATTATTACCTTCTTCCCCCCACCCAGGTTTGTATATATTTATACATACATACATACATATATAAAAAAAAAAAAAAAAAAAAAAAAAAAAAAAAAAAAAAAAA
>NC_058130.1:748487728-748547839 GCF_016433145.1 Gracilinanus agilis
TATTTATACATACATACATATATATACATATGTATGTATATATGTATCAATATGTATATATAGACATAAAGATTATATATATATATATATATATTGACATTTCTTCCTATACAGTTTGTCCCTTTTCCCTCTATGTAAACTTCTTCTGGCTACCCTGTTGGTAATAACAATTTTTAATATTTGCCAATATCTTCTTTTCTTCTAGGGATACAAATTGATTGAATTTATTGGACCCCTTAAAGAAAATATTTTTTTTTCCTCCCCCCATTCTCTTAATTACCTTATGTTGTTTCTCTTGAGTTCTGGGTTTGGGTAGCAAACTCTCTGTTTAGTCTGATTTTTTCCTTGATGAATGTTTGGAAGTCCTCGGTTTTATTGAATGATCATACTTTCCCCTACAATAATATAGTTAGTTTTGCTGGATAGTTGATTCTTGGTTGTAGACCCAGTTCTCTTGCTTTCTAGAATATTGTGTTCCATGCCTTCTGGTCCTTTGATGTTGATGCAGCCAGATCCTGTGTTATCCTAACTGTGGTTCCCTGATATCTGAGTGATTTCTTTTTAGCAGCTTTTAATATTTTTTCCTTGGTCTGGTAGTTTTTGAATTTGGCTATAATATTCCTGGAAGTTGTCACTTGTGGATTAAATGTAGGAGGTGATCTGTGGATTCTTTTAATTTCCACTTTTCCCTCTTGTTCGAAAACTTCAGGGCAATTTTCTCTGATAATTTTTTGTAAGATACTATCTAAACTTTTTCTTTTATCATGATGTCCTGGTAAACAAATAATTCTTCTCTTTTAATTTTTAAACCCTTAACTTCTGTGCATTGACTCATAGGTGGAAGAGTGGTAAGGGTAGGCAATGGGGGTCAAGTGACTTGCCCAGGGTCACACAGCTGGGAAGTGTCTGAGGCCGGATTTGAACCTAGGACCTCCCATCTCTAGGCCTGACTCTCAATCCACTGAGCTACCCAGCTGCCCCCTAAAACAAATAATTCTTAAGTTGTCTCTTCTAACTCTCTTCTCCAGATCTTTGGTTGAATCAATGAGGTGTTACATATTCTCCTCAAATTTTTCATTTTTTAAATTTTGTTTAATATATTCTTGCTGCCTTGTGAAGTCATTTGCTTTTAGTTGTCGAGTTCTGTTTTTTAAAGACTGAATTTCATCCCTGGCTTTTTGGTCATCCTTCTCCTTCTGGTCTGATTTTCTTTGTAGATCATCTTTTGCCTTCTTTGCTTCATTTTCAAGCTGGCCAATTCTGGCTTTTAAGACTTTATTTTCTTGTTTTAGTTCATGTATTTCCTTTCTCAAATTGTCTTCAGCCTCTCTTGATTACTTTTTGAGTTCCTGAAGTTGAATTTTGAGATCTTCAAAAGCCTGTGTCCAGTTCATTGAAACTACTTCCTTTTCTTGTTTTTCTATTTCATTTTCTCTCTTTTCACTTCCTTGAAAGAAGCTTTCAATTGTCATTTCTTTTCTCTTTTTCTGTTGCTTACTCATATTTTTTCCTTCCTTGTTCTGCTAGTTTGAGCAGATGTATTTAATGATCTTTTATGAAAGATCTTCCCCCCAGCTCACAATGGAGGTTTGTAATTACTTTCTCTGCCCTCTGAAGACTTCTTGTCTCTCCAATTGTAGAGATTAATCCTATATTGATTGGATTAATTTTACTGCTTAATCTGCCCTGAGGCTAAAACCTTGAGAGGAGGGAAAAACAAACAAAAACAAACAAACAAACAAACAAACAAAACTGAGCTGTCCAGCAGTGGGGTCCCCCTGTGCTGTCTACTATGTTTTATCTGGTTTTCTTTCCTCTTGATGCCCTGTATTCTCTATCTCGATATGAGGAAGCCAAGCTGTCTATGGTCTGGTGTTTGGCTCTCTCTAAGCCACCATATTCTGGGCATTTTTGCTGTATTTCTCTGGTTTTATTCTCCAGTCACCTCTCTAGTGCCTGTGCTTAACTTCCTGAGTCCAGTGCCAGCAAGGCCCTCTCTCCCAACCCGTGTGTCCACCCACCCTGAGATTTCCTGGGACACTTGAGACTTTGCACAGCACATGGGGAGGTGTCTTGAGATTTCCCTTCTATGCCCTCAGACCCAAAGATTCAAGAATTGAAGCCTATTTCTTTGCATACCTCTTTAGTTGTGCTGCAGTAGGGTTCCCCCCACTCTGTCCCATTATTAAATTTGGTCCTCTTTCTTCTCAAAGCGCATTGTTTTCTATCTCAGTGTGTTAGAATGTGGAGGTTGTAAAATTCACTCCATCTAAGCTGCCATCTTTCCAGAAATCCCATAAAGATCAATTTTGTAGCTGAGTGGAAGATGGGTTAGAGAGAGGAGAGATTTGAGGGAGATAGTCTATTGCAATAGTCTAAGTATTTGGTGATGAGGGCTTTCAATAGAGTGATTGCAGTGGGGAGAAGGCAAGTATATAAGAGAGATAATATTCATGTAGGAAAGGAACAATAGGATTTGGCCATTGACTTTGAGGGGTGAGGGGAAAGGGTAAGAGACACTGACACTGAGCAATTAAGAATGACAACTAGCTTGTGAACTGGGTCACTAAAAGGATCATGGTCCCCTGATAGTGACAAGAAAAATAGGAAGAGGGAAGTATTTGGGGAGAAAGATTAGTCGTTCACTTTTAGATATGTCAAGTTTAAAATATCTCTGGGGATCATGAGGAAAAAAAGACTTGTACAAAAATATTTATAGCTGTGCTCTTTGTGGTGGCAAAAAATTGGAAAATAAGGGAATGCCCTTCAATTGGGAATGAATGAATAAATGGTGGTATCTGTTGGTGATGGAATACTACTGTGCTCAAAGGAATAATGAACTGGAGGAATTCTATGTGAACTGGAATGACCTCTAGGAATTTGTGCAGAGTGAAAGGAGTAGAACCAGGAGAACATTGTACACAGAGACAGATACACTGTGGCACAATTGAATGTAATGGACTTCTCTACTAGCAGCAATGCAATGATCCAGGACGATTCTGAGGGACTTATGAGAAAGAATGCTATCCATCTCCAGAGAAAGAACTATGGGATCAGAAACACAGATGAAAAACAATTGGTTGATCACATGGGTTGATGGGGATATGATTGGGGATATAGACTCTAAATGATCACCCTAGTGCAAATATTAATAATGTGGAAATAGGTCTTAATCAATGACACATGTAAAATCCAGTGGAATTTCTCATTGGCTACAGGAGGGGCTCGGGGAGGTTAGGGAAAGAACGTGAATCTTGTAACTATGGAAAAATATTCTAAATTAATTAATTAAATAAAGATTTCCAAAAAATAAAATATCCCTAGGACATATAGGTCAAAATGTCCAATAAGCAGTTGGAGGTGTGAAAATATAAGGCAAGAGAAAGGTTAAGCTTAGACCATTAGATAAATAGAACATGCCCTGAAGTAGTGGACTTGGTGTTAGGAAGACCTGAGTTCATATCCTACATTACTCACTAGCTATTTAACTCTGAGCAAGCAAAATAACTTCTTTCAGCCTCACCTTCTCATATATAAAATGGATATAATAATATAACTTATCTTCCAGGATTGTGTAGTAAGGAGTCATTCACTGCCATTTGAGGCATTTTATTCCATTCCCAGAACAGCTTCACTTTTTAAAGTCATGTACATACATGGTTATTTACATTGAACGTTGGCAGATAAGTGGCACAGGGTATAGAGTGGTGGAATTGAAGTCAAGAAGACCAGAGTTCAAATCTAGCCTCAGATACTTTCTAGTTGTGTGATCCTGGGTGGGCAAATCACATAAACTGTATATGCTTTAGTTTTCTCAGTTGTAAAATAGTGATCACAATAGGTTGATATGAGGATCAAATATTATTTATAAAGGGTCTAGCACAGTACCTGGCACACAGTAAGTACTTAATAGATTCTTTTCACCTTCCTTTGCCCATTATGTCTGTCCCATAAAACAATTTCTCTTTCTTCTCCTTTTTCTACATGTAGGTTTTTATGTATATATGTAGGTCTGTCCTTTATTTGCAGAAAGGACCAAGACATCCCAGGGTAATGTCCTGATTTGCTGGTAAAAATGGATTTAAGGGAGACAGAGTTACAAAAAGTCATCAACCTCACTTTCTCTTTCATAGTCTTCCAAGCCAGTGGCAAGACAAAATGGATAACTGGCAATGGCCGGGGATGCGGTGGATGACCTTAGCACATCTAATGTCTGATGAAGTTCTAGGTGCTTCATTGCACTTGTTTCAGCTGCCTTCATGGTCATTAAAAGTTGGAAAAATTGTTCTTATCTACCTATTCCATTTGGGAAATCTTCACATATTAGGGTTGACATCTCCCTAAGTCCCTACTGCATCTAAGACCTGTTGGTTGCCTTCAAGCTATCAGCCTGGTTGGCTGCTCTTATGCTACATGAGAAGAACTGGCTAACTACTGGAGGCATCCTAAGGTGGCATATCCTATCTCATGCCATGATGGGCTCTCCTTCACTAGAAGTCTACTGGTAAAGGATGAATGGGCATAGCTCAGATATGCTGCTCTCTACATTTGTTCAAGTATGGGTTTCACCTAACACAATGGAACAAACACCTGTTGAGGGCTTACTCAGTGGTAAGTACTATACTGACCTTCAAGTATGCAACACAGATCCTGCTCTCCTCAAGAAACTTATAATCTATTGGGACAAAATCCAACAAATAAATAAATGTGTACACATATATGGAAATGCAAAATCTGTGCAATCAATTACAACATAATAGCAGAGATATAAAGAAGGGTTTAATTTCTGGGTATATCACCAAAGACCTTGGGCAAGGGAAAGCCCTTAATTGAGCTTTGAAGAGAATTGGGATTTCAAGAGGCAGAGAACAGGAGAAGTGAGTATTTCTGATGAGGAGGCCAACCTGTGCATAATGAAGGAGGTAAAATGAAGACAGTTTCGTAGGGGCACCAGAAGAAGGATTGGACCAGCCACACTCTGAAGGAGCTGTCCACTCTGATTCAAAGTGTGCTCATCTGGAGGCTGTTTTCAAATCTCAATTCTATTATTTTTGTGAACATAGAGTAGTCATTTCCTCTGTGGGGGTCAATTTCCTTCTATATAAAATAAGAGAATTGAACCACATTACCTAGAAAATCCCCTCCCTATCTAAATCTATGAATGTAAGCTATTTTCCTAGAACTCTGTGATATGAAATGCATTTTCCTGAAGTTAGGCATGCTGGGGTGAAAATCAGACTTATTACAATGAATCTATAATCTTTTTCTTCTGAACACTCCATTCGCCAGTCACTAGTGCATGCCATTAATAATCCATCTTCACCTTCTCATCCTGTGAAATTATTGACCCTGTATTTTCATAAATCCTTCAGACAAGAGGAGGTCTCTGTGCTGTAGGATTTCCTCAATTAATGTTTTGATTTTTTTTTAATCTCCGCAGCTATGAGTGCCTCCCCTGTCAAATTACCCAGTATTTGTTTTAATGCTAAAGTTGGGCAGCTTTGTGGCACAATGCATGGGATATGGGACTCAAAGTCTGGGAGATCTGAGTTTGAATCCTACCTCAGACACTTAACCAGTTACATGGCTCTGGATTCAACTTCTCTGTGCTTCTGTTTTTTCATCTGTAAAATGGGGAGAATAATAACTACCACTCGTGGTCGCTGTGAGGATCAAACGAGATAATAATATAAAGTGCTTTTCATGTGGTAAAGTGCTATCATCTTCATCATCATCATCATCATATTATATGCACATACATATTCACACACAAACATAAACACACATACGATATATGGCCATGTGTGTATGCATGAATGCATATCTACACATATGCATATATTTTATACACACACACACACACACACACATAGAGAAGTTAGATGGTTTAGTGGATAAAGCCCAGAGCCCAGAGTCAGGAAGATCTGAGTGTGAGTTCAATCTCAGATACTAACTAGTTATGTGAGCCTGAGCAAGTCATTTTATCCCTATTTCTTCTATAGTATATCTGTATAATGGGAACACACTGGAGAAAGAAATGGCAAACCACTCCAGTATGGACATTGTCCATTGGGGTCACGTAGAGACAGACAAAACTAAATAAGAAATATATATATATATATATATATATATACTCACAATACAAATGTAAAAATACATATATATACTATATTTTCTTTATTCATACACATACATGCAAAACAGCATACCCATACACACATGTATGAGTTTAAAACATACATATGCACATCAATATTCATAATACATACATGCAATGCAATATCCATGTGTATGTGCAAATGCTTACATGTACATTTATGCATACATGTACATTCACACATGCTGATATAATCATGTTTTCCCCAATAGATGTAAGTTCCTTAAGAGCAAGGATAGGGGACGACTAGGGGGCTCAGTGGCTAAAGACTGAATAGAGATGGGAGGTCCTAGATTCAAATTGGACCTCAGACACTTCCTAGCTCTGTGACCTTGAGTAAGTCCAATTATCTAACCTTTTCCACCTTATGCATTGGAAGCAATACTTCCTATCAATTCTAAGACAGAAGGTAAAGGCTTAAAAATGCTTGCCAACCATGATTAAAAGACAAATAATAAACCAGGAGGGAAATCTTTATAGCAAATCTCTCTGAAAAAGGCTTCATTTCTCAAGAATATAGGAAACTGAGTCAAATCTATAAGAATACAAAGCATTTCCCAATTGACAAATGGTCAAAGAAAATGAATAGGGAATTCTCAGAAGGAATTAAAATTATCTTTAGTCATTTAAAAAATGTTCAAAATCAATATTGATTTGAGAAATGTAAATTAAAACTACTCGAGGTACCATCACATACCCATCTGAATAGCTAATATGACCAAAAAGAAAAATTATTAATATTGGAAGGGAGGTGGGAAAAATCAGGACACACCAATACATTGCTGGTGGAGCTGCAAACTGAAACAATTCTGGAGGGCAATCTGGAACCATGTCCAAAGGGCCATCACCATGTGCATACCCTTTGATTCAGCAATACCACTACTAGATCTGTATCCCAAAGAGAATAAAGATATGGGGAAAGAACCCATTTGTATAGAAATATTTATAGCAGCTCTTTTTGTGGTGGCAAAGACCTGTAAACTGAGGAGATATCCATCAGCTGAGGAATGGTTGAACAAGTTCTGGTATATACACACAATATAATGTAATACTATTGTGCAAAAAAAAAGAAATGACAAATAAGATGATCACACAAAAAAATTTACAAGACCTGGAAAAGCCTTATATGATGAAGCAAATCAAAGTGAAGTGAACAGAACCAGCAATGTTGTATGCCACCTGGGTAAATTCCAAGTTCTGTAACCGATGATCCTGTCATGCAAGCTGTTCTCCATCTTTTTCCAGAAGTTCCTTGTTACAGGTATGATGATCAACTGTGAATAACTTAGTTATTATCAGCAATTCAAAGATCCAGGTCAACTCTAAGAGACTCCTTGCATAAAAAGAAGGAACAGAGTCCTAATGCAAATCGAAACACACCTTTCGTTCTTGACTTAATTTCCTCCACGAATTTTTCTCTAGTGTAAGTAATGTGTGTCTTCTTTCACAAATATGATAAAAATGGAAATTTGCATTATATAATACATGTACCATCTATATCATATTATTTGCCTTCTTAGAAAGAGAAAGGGTGAGGTGGAGAGAACATACAAAATATCAGAAAACAAACATTAACAATTATATTGATATGTAATTGGGAAAAAAAATTAAAATTTATATTAAAAAAAAGTACAAGGATGATTTACTCTGGGCTCCCATCTGTTCTCTTTCACTTTTACTGTATAACTCTACCCTTTTTCTTTTTTATCCTAGATCATGAGACGTGATATAAACCCAGTAAGAAAAGGCTAAATTGTCACCTCTAGATTCATAGCCCAACATTTTTTTCCTATTACTAATTATCCCCTACTTTGCCTTCAGGAGAAACATGATCCCATGAGATGAAGAACAGTTGACATTTTTTAAAGATAACTAAAAAAAAGCCACCTCCTTCAGTAGATGCCATCACTGTCACTGCACTACAGATGTTTCTAAGCTCCTGGCAGTGATAAATGACATCTGATGTTAGTTCAAGATGAGAGACTACAAAGTACCTTCTGAACAAGCGTTTGATGGTAGCCTGAGTGACATTTGAAAGCTGTGACTTTGCTGGCTGAGAGGTGACTGTCTGAAAGGGCTCACATGGCCCTCATTTGTTAATGACACAGGAAGACCTCAGAGGAGGCTTTCTTGTGGGGATGATCATCAACAAGAGAAGTCAATGTAATTTGCTAAGCTCAGAGAACCATGTTTAGAAGGAGATGTTTTTCCCATTTTGGGTAACTTCCAGGGTTTGTGCCAGTACCTGCCACAAATTAGGTGCTCACTAAATTCTTTTTTTTTAAAGACTTTTTTAATAACATGTAGAAAAAAATTTATAATTGTTTTCTGGCATTTTGCATTTCAGATCTCTCTCCCTCCCTGTTCCTCCCCAGTTGATGAATGGTCTATTATAGGTTATGCCGGTGCTTTCATGCAGTTCAGATATTTCTAAATTCTCCATGCCATTCACTAAATTCCTGACTTTTAAGATACAATTTTGATGAAGTTTGGTTGCTTTTTTTTGGTTTGTTTTCTCTAAGGAATCTCTCCTCCCTGAACCTTTCCTTATCCAGCTAAGAAATTTAAACAAAATCAAATATCATGGCAACCATCTGAAAGGGAATACAAAGCCTGTATCTGAAGACTTTGCATCCTTACTGAGAGGAAGAAGGTGTGTCCTATTCATTACACTAAACTTAAAATGGCTCCTTATATTCCATCAGTCCTATTCCTTTATTTTGGGAGTTACTAGAAAAAAATTGCCAGTCAAAATGATAATACTGGGTCTATAACCTTCAATAAATCTCTTAAAAAATCTCAGTTCCCCCAGGCACCTCTTAAAGACTGTTAAGTTGTTGAATACCCACTGACCTGCATTGTCAGAGATTTCCTTCTTGGATATGCCCTAAATCAGTTTAATTAAAGATTTGGTCAGAAGAAAAAAAAATGTTTCATGAGCTTCTTCACTATGTTCATTTTCCCCTTGTTTCTCTTATCTTCACTCTATATCAAAGCAAATAGGTCAAAAAGGAAATATTTTCCCTAATTATATAGCAAATTTTTAATCAGTTTTTGATTATTTTTCTCCTGCATGAGGAGAGGACTAATGACTTCTTTTACTTTCAACAAGTGAAGCTATTTATCTTTACCTAAATCTATTCCTCTTCTCCAAGGTCACCTGCTGATTGCCAGGTTAAGAGAAAAAACATTGATTTTTTGAGAGCTAAACCTGCACTGTGAGCATCCCTAACTTAACCTGCATTTCAGGGAGTATAGCTTAGTTTAAAGCACGAATTTATTAACTTGCTTTTAGCTTGTCATGGACCCTTTGTCAGGCTGATAAAACCATTAAGTTCATACTCAAAACAATGTTTTTGAATAATTAAAAGAATCCACAAATTTGAGTTTTAGGTTAATGAAAATAAAATGGAATTGTTTTCTCTCTCTAAATGCATAGACAAAAACCTACCTCATGAGTTCAAGAGGTGAGGAGCTCCTGAGTCTTTGTGCTAGTTACCCAGAAGTAGTTGAACTCTACAATTACTTTATAGGGAGATAAATGCCAACAAAAATAGGAGGAACCAATACGATATTGAATAAATGACTCAGACAGTACTGATTTAAGTGAAATATCCATCATGTAATCCAATAAAATCTTTCATATTATAATATTTGAATTGTCATATATTCAGAGAGAGTATATGGTATGAGTGTTGAGTTGCTATTTCATGTTTTAAATATTTATCAATGTATACGTTTTTGATGTTTTAAATATTTCTTTTGTCCTGAGGGAAATAGCTATTTTACATTCTCTCTTCAGGAGATAGTCCCTGAAACAAGAAAACCTAAACTGACTTTTAGAGATTTTCCCCAGATGTGCTACTCTGGAGCAGAAATATAATAATTCAGTGTTGATTAAAGTCCCATAATTCTTTTTAGACCTTAGCATTCCCTAAATCAATGTGACATCAAAACCAGGGATCTTTAGTCAGACAGAAACTAGGTATAGAGCAACATCTCATACCATACACCAAGATAAAGTCAAAATGAACACTTGATCTAGAAATAAAGTGTGACACCATAAATAAATTCAGGGAACATTCCCTTTCAGACTTATGGATAATGGAAGAATGTATGACCAAAAAAGAAATAGAGGCCATTATGAAAACTGAAATGGACAGAGAGAAGGACATTGTAGGTGAGGACATTATACCCCCCAACTACAATTTTTTAATTTTTTTTAGTTCCACGTAGAAACAATTTTTGACAATTGTCTTATGAAATGTTGTGATTTGGATTTTATTCCTTCCTCCCACCCCAACCCTCCATAAGGCAGTAAATAGTGTGATATAGGTTATCCCAGTGTTGTCATACAATACATATTATTTCCATATTTTTATACTGTGACAGAAGACACACAACACATATCTAATAAAATATTCATAAAGGAAATAAAGTAAAAAATGGAGTGCTTTGATGGTCAATCAGACTCTAATAGTTCCTACTTTGGTTATGGATAGAATTTTTCATCAGGAGCCCCCTGGGTTTACCTTGAAACATTGCTTTGTTGACAATAGTTTAGTCTTTCACAGTTGATAAGCATATATCATTTCTGTTATTGTATACAATATTTTCCTGGTTTTGCTTACTTTATTTCAATTATAATGGCACAATAATAATCCTTTACAACCATATCTCACAACTTATTCAGCATTTCCCATTTGATGGACATGACCCCAGTTTCTAATTCTTTTCTACTACAAAAATAGTTGCTAAAAATATTTCTGTATAAGTTGGTTCTTTCCCCCTATTTCTCATCTCTTTGGGATACGGACCCAAAAAAAGTATTACTGGACCAAAGAGTATACATAGTTTTATATCTCTTTAGCCATGGTTCCATATTGCTTTCCAACATGGTTGCATTAGTTCACAGTTCCACCAATAGTTAATTAGTGCTCTAATTTTCCAATATCCCCTCCCACATTTATCATTTTCTTTTTCAGTCACATTAGTCAGTCTGATAGATGCAAAGTAGAATCTCAGAAATGGAGTACAGAATTAGAGGTCTTGAGTTCAAATCTGGCTTCAGACACTTCCTAGTTGTGTGACCCTGGGCAAATAACTTAATCCAATTGCCTAGCTCCTATCACTCTTCTGTGTGGGAACCAATTCTTACTATTGATTCTAAGACAGAGAAGGTAAGGGTTTAAAATGCATCTGTGTATATATAATATTATAATGGAATTTTAAAAAAAGAATTATTCATATAACTTATTTTTCTTTTCTTCTCTAGCAATAAATGTTGGTGTTTAAGTTGTGATTAGTTCTTGATGGTCCTTTTAAAAAAAATTTATCATTGACAACGCATATAATAGTGGCCAAATGTCCTGTAAAATTTTGTTTCTAGTTGCCTTTGGGTGCATCTTAAAGGTAATTTAGCCAACACCTTTATTTTCCTCTCTAAGGATAATCTGTGGTCCATTCTTCCATTCAACTGAAACTTACTTTTTTTCTTTTCATTTTTTTATAGAAAGATCATCAAAATTGATAAAATACAATTAATTCCATGGTCTGTTTCTCTGTTGATCAATTAGATAACTAATTCACATTTCGAGTTCTTATAACTATGTTAAAGTTTATATTTTGATAAAAAAACTGATAATCTTAGTTTTTTAGTCTTTTTTTCTATTCTGCCATTGTTACTACAGAAGTAGAAAGGGACTTTTCAGGACTAAGGGTGATTCTATTTTTTCCCCTTTTTTCCATAGATTGTCTGTGACCATGATTTCATTATGAGCTGGATCCATAATCAAAACAATGTTGCCATTTCCCTCTTTATATTCAAGTCAAATAATATACTCCCCTATGACTCTTCTTAACATTCCTTTCAGTTTTTTTCTAATGATAAAATATAAACCTTTATTATAAATTAATGTACTAATTGTTTATATAACATATCTATCTTAAATTCTTGATATAATTCCAATTTGATCATAGTGAACAATTTTTGTATTGTTAATATTTTTAAACACTATTTTTTTAACATTTAATAATATTTATTTTTTGGAAAAGTTACCATGGTTACATGGTTCATGCTCTTACTTTCCCCTTCACCCCCTGATTCCCCTCCCCCCCCGTAGCCGATGCACATTTCCACTGGTTTTAACATGTGTCATTGATCAAGACCTATTTCCAAATTGTTGAAAGTTTCATTGGTTGGTAGTTTCGAGTCTACATGTCTGCCTCAACCCATGTGTTCAAGCAGCTATTTTTCTTCTGTGTTTCCACTCCCACAGTTCTTCCTCTGAATGTGGGTAGCATTCTTTGCCATAAGTCCCTCAGAATTGTCCTGGGTCATTGCATTGCTGCTAGTACAGAAGTCCATTACATTCGATTTTACCACAGTGTATTAGTTTCTGTGTACAATGTTCTTCTGGCTCTGCTCCTTTCACTCTGCATCAATTCCTAGAGGTCTTTCCAGTTCACATGGAATTCCTCCAGTTTATTATTCCTTTGAGCGCAATAGTATTCCATCACCAGCATATACCACAATTTGTTCAGCCATTCCCCTATTGAAGGGCATATCTTCATTTTCCATTTTTTTTTGCCACCACAAAAAGTGCAGCTATAAATATTTTCATACAAGTCTATTTATCTATGATCTCTTTGGGGTACAAACCCAACAATGGTATGACTGGATCAAAGGGCAGGCATTCTTTTATAGCCCTTTGAGCATGGTTCCAAATTGCCTTCCAGAATGGTTGGATCAGTTCACAACTCCACCAAGATAAATTCAGAATGGGTGAATGACTTGAATATAAAGAGGGAAACTATAAATAAGTTAAGTGAACACACAATAATATACTTGTCAGATCTCTGGGAAAGGAAAGACTTTAAAACCAACTAAGAGTTAGAGAAAATTACAAAATGTAAAATAAATGATTTTGATTATATCAAATTATATATACTTTTGTACAAACAAAAACAATGCAGCCAAAATCAGAAGGGAAACAATAAATTGGAAAAAAAATCTTTATAACAAAAAATTCTTTCAGGGGTCTAATTACTCAAATATACAAGGAGTTAAATCAATTGTAAAAAAAAAAAATCAAGCCATTCCCCAATTTACAAATGGGCAAGGGACATGAATAGGCAATTTTCAGATAAAGAAATCAAAAGTATCAATAAGCACCTGAGAAAGTGTTCTAAATTTCTAATAATTAGAGAAATGCAAATCAAAACAACTCTGAGATATCACCTCACACCTAGCAGATTGGCTAAAATGATGGAAGGGGAGAGTAATGAATGTTGGAGGGGATGTGGCAAAATTGGGACATTCCTTTCAGTTTTAAAGGGAAATACTCTTTGCTGGTCATTGATCTCCCATCACCCTCCACCATTATAATGTATATTTTTGAGATTTCAGCAATGTCTTCAATTTTCTATTTGACTCTAGTGCTGAGCATGGGGGAAGCTAAGTACTACAGTAGCATGAGCATTGGATCTGGAGTCAGGAAAATTGAATGTCCTGGGATCAAATCCAAACTAAGATACTTACTTCTGTGACTGGTCAATTTCTTTACTCCCATTTGCCTCAATTTCACTCTTTGTACAAGTAGCTGGTGAAGGAAGTGGGAGCCCACTCTAATATCTTTGCCAAGAAATGACAGAAGGGTCCCCTAGAGTTAGACATGATTGAAATGAATGAAAAAAAAATAACAGCACTACAGAATTTCCATATACTTAGCAGGCACTGTACTAAGCTTCTATAAATATTATCTAAATTAATCCTCACCATGACCTCCAGAAGCTTCTATTGTAATACTCCCATTTTATAGTTGAGGAAACTGAAGCAAACAGAGATAAATGACTTGCCCGGAGTCACAGCTAGAATAAGTGTCTGAGGACAGATTTAAATTCAGATTTTCCTGACTACATGATCTACACATTGCTCCACCAGCTATCTATCAAGAGAGATTCTTTTCTAATGACAAGACTAGTGAAATTAGAAGAGGCTCATTATCAGTAGTCTACTTTGTTGAATGAATGCATGAATGAGTGAATGAATGAAGAAACAAGTGAACAAATGAATGGAAAAATATTTATTCAGCACTTCTTTTAAGCTAAGCATTCGTTCTTCAGTCATGTCTATCTATTGCATCATTTAGCTGCCTATATAAATGGTAGCTATAAGCTATTTTTATTAGTCTCAATCTATCATTGGGTGAATGGGTGTGAATTTAATAATTTAATCTTGATACTATTCCTAAAGGCTTTTTAATTCAGAAATGATAGAAGTTCCAGTAACTTCTACTTTTAAAACCTTCGACAACTCAGGTGAACCTCCATACAATGAGACTCTGACTTGGGGTTTCCTGGAGGCATCTAAGCAGGATTTAGAATATAATAGGTACAGAATAGGTATTTGGTATTTTGAATATCCTACAATAAATTCAAAGTTGAAACGGAGTTTACAGATGATCTAGTTCCCTCTTATTATTTTATCATCAATCAGATTATTCACAGAGCTTAGATCTATACCTAGCTCTCATGAAAAGAGTATAAGACTTTTTCCACTGTGAGCTCATTGACCCACAGGCAAAAATATGCTGAGTTGATAAATGTGAGTGACAAATTCAACACTAACAAGATGCTTTGCACAGTCCATGTTCTAATTCCTGAACACGTTCCCATTCTCTGCTTCTTCTGACCCACTTCCCATCTGTTTCATGCTAAGGCTCCTCTCACTGGACTGACTCCATTTAGGCCAGATGTCCTCATATAAATACTCTGTGCAAATATTAAGAAGATTGTCCATTTTATTTTAGTCTTTTCAATTGGCTCTGTGTATGTGCTTTCAAGTGTTGTTTTAAATAACTTGCTGACACATGAGAGACTGCTCCAAGTCACTAATAATAAGATCAAATGAAAATTAAAACAACTTGGTGGTTTTGCTTACTCCCCTTAAAGTGGAAAAGATGATAGAAGATGGAAATAGCCAGTGCTGACGATCTCCTGGACTAATACATTGTGAGTGGAGCTGTGATTTGGTCAGAAAATTGTTTAAAACAATTTGTAAATAGGAGAAAATGATTAAATTGTTCATGCTCGTTTATTAGTTCTTTCAATGTTGTTTTTATCTCTTTATCAACTTAATATCTCTCCCCTGGATGTGCTCCAGTTTGTCAATGTTCTTCCTAAAAGAACTCAACACGTATTCCAGATATAGTCCAAGCAACACTAAGGACTGTGGGTCTCCATCCTCCCTCGCTCTGGAAACAATTCCTATCTTGATGCGTCTCAAGATCATTTAAGTCTTTTTGAACTTCTGTTATCACATTATTAACTTAGATTAACTCTTACTTTTTAAATGCTGAGGATCAGACAGACATCAATCATCATTTCTTTAGGACTTCTGCACTGTCTCCCCATGCCCCTGATCTCACTGCCCATCCCCAGGCACACTGTCCAGGTTGGTGACTGACTCACCAGGCTCATTTTTAGGCAGATAGCAGCTATGCTCCATCCTCCCCACTCCTTGGTCCCTAGCCATCTTCTTGACAACTTTATCAGCAGCCTTGCTTCCAGGATCAGAAACCATGTCCTAGAATTTCTAGCTATCCTGATTTGTGATTATCTCTCCTGGCTAACTATCTCAGGTAGATCCCAGTGATGCTTCACATCACTCTTCACCTTTTGACTTTATCCTGGCCAGTGTTGCCACCAGCATTTTCTTCCTACACCCTCCAATTTTAGAATTATATTCAAATAAACTTTGCCATTGGTCCTAGAAGCGATATGTCTTTCTATACTCCTATAGCCCCTGTGGTAGCTAGAATAGAGGCTGGAATTGGAGTCAGAAAGATCTCAGTTAAAATTTGTATCCAAGCACTTAGTAACTTTGTGACCCTGGACAAGTCATTTAACTTCTGTCTGTTTCAGTTTTTGCAACTAAATATTAAGATTATGATTGTGTTAATCCCACAGGCATATTATGAAGATCAAATGAGATTATATTTGCAAAGAATTTAACACAATGTCTAGTCATTTAATGAATGCTTGTCCCCTTTACTATTCATTATTTTTTCAATATTTTAGATAAAAAATGTCACCTGTATTATTTTCTTCTATTAGAATGTAAACTACTGTCCTGGAGGTCAAGGGCTGCTTTTTGGTTTTGTATCTTTATTCCAGAGTTATCACAAGGAATAAAACTATCGCTAAAAGGCAACAGAACTCTGATGAATTGTAATGATCAATCACAGTTTTAGGGGACCAATAACAAAATGCATGTTTCGCACGTCACCCAGTAGGAGAGGTAGAGGATTACAGCTATAAACTGTGATATATACACTTCCAGAAATGGTTGCTATATTTATGTTTTAGCTTTACTTGGTTGTTGGGAGCTGCTGTAATGGGGAGTTCAGGGAGGTGGAGAAAGAACTGGTGTCTCTGGATGAAACATAACAGACATCAATAAAACATTTAAAAAACATAATTTTATATTTTAATTTAATAAAGTTAAGATATTCCAACAAAAAATTTTAATGATTTTTATTAGATTTCCCAATAAAACAGTGCTATGTTGAAAAAAGGGTCCACTTTTGTCTCTTTGGAGACAGACATACAGTCAGAGACAGAAAGACAGAGAGACAGAGAGAGAGACAAAAGAGTACACTTTTGTTTTTGTTTTGAATTATTTTCTTTGTTTTACTGGGGCTAAATGGTAATTAAATGTTTAAGGTAAATATCTGATGCCTCTAAAACCCCAGAAGTAAAAGCTGGAGACATACACTCTGTGCTCTAGGATCCCATCCCAGAGGAATTTTGGAAATATAACTGGTCTCAGTATACTCCTACTCTGACACTTTTGTTCAGAAGGTGGTATGCATGGATTCTCAGAGATATGAATTGATCATTGAGAAATTAATAAGACTTTAGGGCCCCAAATCAGGTAAGGCTAGAACTCTTGAATTCTCCGTATCTTTGGCTGCATCTTTGGTAAAAATGATTAAGATATGAGGCAGGACATGAGAGAGACAGACAGACAGATAGACAAAGAGACAGAGAGACAGAGATAGACAGAGACAGACAGAGACAGAGACACAGAGAGACACAGAGATAGAGAAAGACAGAGACAGATAGAGACACAGAAATAGATACAGAGAAGTAGAAAAAGAGACAGGTTTAATTGGGTATAAAACAATTTCAGTGTTACCTCATTACCGAAAATAATATACAAAGGACTCAAATCCAAGCAACCCCATACAGCCAAAATATCAATCAACGATTAAATATTCACTGAGCCTACTACGATCAATTGTATAATATCTACTATGTTCCATGCATTATGCTAAGCCCTAGGGATACAAAAAAGGCAAAAGAAAGCCCTTGCACTAAAGAAAGTATGTAAAGGAAATTATTTTTTTGTTGTTGTAAGGATAAAATGAAATATTTGTAAAATGCTTTCCTATTCTTTTTTTACATTTCTTCTTTTTTTAATTTTTTAATCATTTATTAATATGCATTTTTAACATGGTTACATGATTCAAGCTCCTACTTTTCCCTTCACCTCCCGTTCTCTCCCCACCTGTAGCAAACGCACATTTCCACTGATTTTAACATGTGTCCTTGTTCAAGACCTATTTCCAAATTGTTGTCAGTTGCATTGGTGTGGTAGTTTCAAGTCCACATCCCCAATCATGTCCTCCTCAGCCCCTGCATTCAAACATTTGTTTTTCTTATATGTTTCCTCTCCTGCAGTCCTTCCTCTAAATGTGGGTAGCATTCTTTTCCATAAATCTCTCAGAGCTGTCCTGTGTCATTGCATTGCTGCTAATACAGAAGTCCATTACATTTGATTTTACCACAGTCTATCAGTCTCTGTGTACAATGTTCTTCTGGCTCTGCTCCTTTCGCTCTGCATCAGTTCCTGGAGGTCTTTCCAGTTCACCTGGAACTCCTCTAGTTTATTATTCCTTTTAGTACAATAGTATTCCGTCACCCGCATATACCACAATTTGTTTAGCCATTCCCCAATTGAAGGACATACCCTTTTTTTTCAGTTTTTTGCCACTACAAAAAGCACAGCTATAAATATGTTCATACAAGTCTGTTTATCTATGATCTCTTTGGGGTACAAACCCAGCAATGGTATGGCTGGATCAAAGGGCAGGCATTCTTTTATAGCCCTTTGAGCATGATTCCAAATTGCCAGCCAGAATGGCTGGATCAGTTCACAGCTCCACCAGCAATGCATTAATGTTCCAATTTTGCCACATCCCCTCCAACATTCATTACTCTCCCTTTCTTTCATTTTAGCCATTCTTCTAGGTGTGAGGTGGTACCTCAGAGTTGTTTTGATTTGCATTTCTCTAATTATTAGAGATTTAGAACACTTTCTCAGGTGCTTATTGATACTTTTGATTTCTTTACCTGAAAATTGCCTATTCATGTCTCTTACCCATTTATCAATTGAGGAATGGCTTGATTTTTTATATAATTGATTTAACTCCTTGTATATTTGAGTAATTAGACCCCTGTCAGAGTTTTTTGTTATAAAGATTTTTTTCCAATTTGTTGTTTCCCTTCTGATTTTGACTACATTGTTTTTGTTTGTACAAAAGCTTTTTAGCTTAATATAATCAAAACCATCTAATTTACATTTTGTAATTTTCTCTAACTCTTGCTTGGTTTTAAAACCTTTCCTTTCCCAGAGATCTGACAGGTATACTATTTTGCGTTCACTTAACTTATTTATAGTTTCTCTCTTTATATTCAGGTCATTCACCCATTCTGAATTTATCTTGGTGTAGGGTGTGAGATGTTGATCTAAACCTAATCTCTCCCATATTGTTTTCCAAATTTCCCAGGATTTTTTGTCAAATAGTGGATTCATGTCCCAAAAGTTGGACTCTTTGGGTTTATCATACACTGTCTTGCTGATGTCATTAACCCCAAGTCTATTCCACTGATCCTCCCTTCTATCTCTTAGCCAGTACCATATTGTTTTAATGACTGCTGCTTTGTAGTATAGTTTAATATCTGGTACTGCTAGGCCCCCTGCCTTCACATTTTTTTTCATTATTTCCCTTGATATTCTTGATCTTTTGTTATTCCAAATGAAATTTGTTATAGTTTTTCCTAATTCAGTAAAGAAGTTTTTTGGTAATTTGATAGGTATGGCGCTAAATAGGTATATTAATTTGGGTAGAATGGTCATTTTTATTATGTTAGCTCGTCCTACCCATGAACAATTAATGGCTTTCCAATTGTTTAGATCCAGTTTTATTTGTTTGGAAAGTGTTTTGTAGTTGTTTTCATATAATTGCTGTGTTTGTTTTGGTAGAAAGATTCCCAAGTATTTTATATTGTCTAGGGTGATTTTAAATGGTGTTTCTCTTTCTACCTCTTGCTGCTCTAATGTGTTGGAAATATATAGAAATGCTTATGATTTATGTGCATTCATTTTGTATCCTGAAACTTTGCTAAAGTTGTTGATTATTTCTACTAGCTTCTTAGTTGATTTTCTAGGATTTTTTAAGTATACCATCATATCATCTGCAAAGAGTGATAGCTTAGTCTTCTCTGCCTATTTTGATACCTTCAATTTCTTTTTCTTCTCTAATTGCTATTGCTAGTGTTTCTAGTACTATGTTGAATAATAGAGGTGATAATGGGCATCCTTGTTTCACTCCTGATCTTATTGGGAAGGCTTCTAATTTATCCCCATTACATATAATGCATGTTGATGGTTTTAGGCATATACTGTTTATTATTTTTAGGAAGGGTCCTTCTATTCCTATACTTTTCAATGTTTTCAATAGGAATGGATGCTGTATTTTGTCAAAGGCTTTTTCAGCATCTATTCAGATGATCATGTGATTTTTGTTTGTTAGACTCTTGATATGGTCAATTATGTGGATGGTTTTCCTAATGTTGAACCAACCTTGCATTCCAGGTATAAATCCCACCTGATCATGGTGGATGATCTTCTTAATTACTTGCTGGAGTCTCTTTGCTAGTATTCTATTTAAGATTTTTGCATCTATGTTCATTAGGGAGATTGGTCTATAGTTTTCTTTCTCTGTTTTTGGTCTACCTGGCTTTGGTTTTTTTTTTTTTTTTTTTTTTTTTTTTTTTTTTTTTAGGACTCCTTCTTTGCTTATCATATCAAATAATTTGTATAGTATTGGGATTAGTTGCTCTTTGAATGTCTGATAGAATTCACTTGTGAATCCATCAGGTTCTAGTGATTTTTTCTTAGGGAGTTCTTTGATGGCTTATTCAATTTCTATTTCTGATGTAGATTTATTTAGGTATTCTATTTCTTCTGCTGTTAATCTAGGCAATTTATATTTTTGTAAATATTCATCCATATCTCCTAAATTGTTATATTTGTTGCCATATAATTGGGCTTAATAGTTTTTAATGATTGCCTTAATTTCCCCTTCATTAGAAGTGAGGTCTCCCTCTTCATCTTTAATACTTTCAATTTGGTTTTCTTCTTTCCTTTTTCTTATTAGATTGACCAGTACTTTGTCTATTTTATCTGTTTTTTTCAAAATACCAACTTCTAGTCTTATTTATTAATTCAATAGTTCTTTTACTTTCGATTTTATTAATTTCTCCCTTAATTTTTAGTATTTCTAATTTAGTTTTCATCTGGGGGTTTTTAATTTGCTCGCTTTCTAATTTTTTCAGTTGGATACCCAATTCATTAATCTCTGCCCTTCTTAATTTTTTAATATATGCACTCAAGGATATAAATTTCCCCCTGAGCACTGCCTTGGCTGCATCCCACAGAGTTGGGTAGGATGTCTCATCATTGTCATTCTCTTCAATGAAACTGTTGATTGTTTCTATGATTTCTTCTTTGACAAATTGGTTTTGGAGAATCATATTGTTTAATTTCTAATTGGTTTTTGATTTGCCTGTCCAGGTGCCCTTGCTAATTATTATTTTTATTGCATTATGATCTGAGAAGGTTACATTTATTATATCTGCTCTTTTTCATTTGTTTGCAATGATTCTATGCCCTATTACATGGTCAATCTTTGTGAATGTACCATGTACAGCTGAAAAGAAGGTGTATTCCTTTTTGTCCCTATTTATTTTTCTCTACATATCTATTAAATCTAATTTTACCAGGACTTCATTCACCTCTCTTACCTCTTTCTTATTTATTTTTTGGTTTGATTTATCTAGATCTGAAAGAGGAATATTTAGATCTCCCACTATTATCATTTTACTATCTATTTCCTTCTTGAGCTCTGCCAGTTTCTCCTTTATGAATTTGGGTGCTCTACCACTTGGTGCATATATATTGAGCAGTGTTATTTCCTCATTTTGTATACTGCCTTTAATGAGGATGTAATGACCTTCCCTGTCTTTTTTAATCATATCTATTTTTTACTTTGGCTTTGTCAGAGATCATAATAGCCACTCCTGCCTTCTTTTTCTCATTTGATGCCCAAAAGATTTTGCTCAAACCCTGAACCTTAAACTTGTATATGTCCACCCACCTCATATGTGTTTCTTGTAGACAACATATGGTGGGATTTTGGTTTCTAATCCACTCTGCTATTTGCTTCCGTTTTATGAGCGAGTTCATCCCATTCACATTCAGAGTTATAATTATCAGTTGTGCATTCACTGACATTTTTGTATCCTCCCCTAGACCCACCCCTTATTCTTACACTATTTTCTTTTAAACCAGTGGTTTGCTTTGAGCTAGTATCCTTTATCCCCTCCCTTGATTGACTTCCCTTTCTGACCCCTCCCTTGTTATTCCCCTCTTTTTGTTTTTAAAGGCCTAATGAATTCCCTCCTCCTTCTTTTCCCCTCCCTTTTTTGACCTCCGCACTCCCCTTCTCCCTTTGTTTTATCCCTTCTGACTTTCTCAGTAGGGTTAGATAGAGTTTTTTATCCCCATGGATAATATAGCTACTCTTCCCTCTCCGGGTTAATTACACTGAGAGTAAGGTTTAAATATTACCTCTTAATGCTCTCTTCTTCTCCTTCTTATAATAGTATTTATCCCCTCCCCTTCCCATGCCCTCTTTTTGTGTAATAGAATGTCCTCTTTTTCTTATTTACTCAGATTTCTCTTGGTGTCCCCTACTATTCCCCCCTTTCTTTCCCACCCCCCATGTCATCTTAGACCATTTAGTATCCTATCCTCTCCCTATGAATTATTCTTCTGGTTGCTATAATAGTGAATATTATAATAGTGAATAGAGTTCACTACAGAGGATTATACATAGCATTTCTCCACATAGTAATACAGATAATTAGATCTTATTTAAGCCCTTAAAGAGGCAAATTTAAAAAATTATGAGTTTTCTTTCTTTTCCCTCTGTTTCTTATTTACCTTTTCATGTTTCTCTTGATTTTTGTGGTTGGATATCAAACTTTCCATTTTATCCTGGTCTCTTTTGTGCAAACACTTGGAAATCTCCAATTTTGTTGAATGCCCATACTTTCCCCTGGAAGTATATAGTCAGTTTCGATGGGTAGTTGATCCATGGTTGAAGGCCCAGCTCTCTTGCCTTTCTGAATATTGTATTCCAACCCTTGTGGTCTTTTAGTGTGGAGGCTGCCAGATCCTGTGTGATCCTGATTGGTGCTCCTTGATATTTGAATTGTCTCTTTCTGGCTTCTTGTAAGATTTTTTCTTTTACTTGATAGCTCTTGAATTTGGCTATTATATTCCTGGGTGTTGACTTTTCTGTGTCCAGTGTAGAGGGTAATCTATGGATCCTTTCAATGTCTATATTGCCGTCTTGTTATAGAACTTCAGGAAAATTTTGCTGAATAATTTCAAGTATGGAGTCCAAGTTTCTATTAATTTCTGCTTTTTCTGGAAGACCAATAATTCTCAAATTGTCTCTTCTAGACTGGTTTTCTTGGTCTGTCACTTTTTCATTGAGATATTTCATGTTTCCTTCTATTTTATCAGTCTTTTGACTTTGTTTTATTTGTTCTTGTTGTCTTGAGAGATCATTTGCTTCTAATTGCTCGATTCTAGCCTTAAGGGACTGGTTTTCGGCTATAATCTTTTGGTTTTCCTTTTCAATCTGGTCATTTCTGGTGTTCAATTTGCTTATCAGTTCATTTGATTTCTGAGCCTCACTTTCCAATTGCAAAATTCTGCCTTTTAAACTGTTATTTTCTTGCCAGATCTCTTCCATGTTCCTCAAAATCTCAGTTTTGAACTCTTCCATAGCTTGTGACCAGTTTTCATTGTTTTGGGAAGGTTTGGATACATGTTTGTCCTCCTCTGTTGTCTGGATTTTCTCTGTGTAAAAGTTGTCCAGTGTTCCAGAGTTTTTCTGGATAATATTTTTTTTCTGGGGTTCTTGGCTTGCCATTGTTAGCCCCGCCCCTTCTCAGCTTTGTCTTCTCACTCAGGGTCTGTTTTCGCTTTCTTAAGCTCCTGAGGGCTCAGGTCTCCTTGTCCTCGGGGTTGAGCCTCCTGGTCATCCCTGGTCTGCCCCTCTGCCCGAGGCTCCTTCAGCAGTCTCAGGGGCTGCTTCTACAGCCTCACTCCCGTCTGCACAAGGTCCCCACTCGAGGTCCTAGCCTGCTCGCAAGATCTTTGTCCATGCCTAGGGCAGTGCCTTCACCCACGCAGATGCTTGGGAAAGTCCATGCATGTTCTTTAGTCACTTTGGGTCCTACATCTTGCAGCTCTCAGGTACAAGCCCTGAAGCTGTCAGTGACTTACTGGGTGCCCCAATCCTGCTTTCACTCTTGTGCATTAGCCTTGGTGCTGTGCGTGGTGTGGGGGTGGGGTGTGGGGGAGGGGTTTCTTCCTCTAGTGTTTTAGTGAGAGCTGTTTCACACCTTTATACTGTGGAAATGCCCCAATTCCATGTACCTTCAATGCTGCGCCCTGTTGTGGGGTCCCTTCATTAGTCTGGATTCATTTTTATGTCCCTTTGAGGAGTTAGAAGAGATTGAGCAGCTGCTCCTTACTCTGCCGCCATCTTAACAGGAAGTCCCTATAAAGGAAATTCTTGAGGGGACTCTGACCACTAGGATAGAATGGAAACTCTGGTGCCCCTTGTCAGCCAGAAAAGCCAGCACTTGAGGTAGGGCATCAGGAGGCAGGAGGCAGACCTGACCTGTCCCCTGTGGCCCAGACAAAGGAGAAAGGAGAGTTGGCTCACTAGGCATGACCTGTATGAGTCAGTCGGCAGAGAATTTGATTAACTGAAGCAATACTGGATTTTGTGCTCTAGGCTTCTGGGCTGGAGTGGACTGGGAGGAACATAGGGCTGCTGAGGAACAGCAAGCTAAATGGAGAAGCTAGATTAGGGAAATATCTTCTATAAAAGTTATCTACCTCCTCTCTCTCTTTTATCCTTCTCCCTTATTCCTTTCTGTTGAATAAAATAATAAAATTTGCTGCCCATCTCACAATTTTAATCTTACAGACTTTATAACCTAATGGGAGAGACAGCACGTAAAGAAATATATATGTGAAGCAAGATAAATAAAGTTACATAAAAGTTAAATAAGAAATAATTAACTGAGGGAAGGCATTACATGTCAGAAGGGATAGGATAGGGGCAGCTAGGATTGAAAACCAAGTCTAGAGACCAAGAGGTCCTGGGTTCAAATATGGCCTTAGACAATTTCTAGCTGGGTGACTTGGGGCATGTCACTTATCCCCAATTGCCTAATTCTTACTGCTCTTCTGCCTTAGAACCAATACTTGGTATCAATCCTAAGACAGAAGGTAAAGGTTTTCAATGGGAGGTGGATTAGGGCAGGCTTCCTATAGCATGTGGGATTTTAGTTGGGATTTAAAGGAAGCCAGGAAATGGAAGAAGGAGAGAATTCCAGGAATGAAGGATGGCTGGTGGAAATGCCCAGAGCCAAGAGATAGGGTATCTTGTTCATGGAACAATCAGGTAGTCATTGTCACCAGATTGATGAGGGGAGTAAGGTATAAGAAGCTCAGAAAGGTAGGAGAATGCTAACTTTGAATATCAAACAGAGCATATTTGGATGTATAAACCACTCAAATAACATATTGTACACACTAGACTCCCTAGAAATGTAAAAACTCTTTGTGAAACTGGAGAACACTTTTTTCCCACTGACTTTAGACATATATTATATTTGACACTCAGCACAATATCATGGAGGGTTGGCAAAAGTCTCGATGTCATGCATTGATTTTGTCTTCTCGCTGGAGAGTGATCTTTCGGCAGTCTTACTCTTCTTCTGAGAACTTATTTTTAAGGATGTCTTCCATTAGGAAGCTGGTGCTTGACAGCTCCCAAGAACTCTTAAACTGAAAACTTTCATACTCATGATTACCTGTCAGATAACCCACACCTGGAAATATCCATTTTTAGGAAGCTCATCTCTGACTTTTGTCTAGAAAGAAAAAGACAGAAGAAGACACAAACTAGAGATTCAGGGACTCTAGTTATTCACAACAATCACAGGCAGTACTAATTGTCTGCTTCTGTTGTTAAACTTTAGCTACTTTCTGCCATGGGGCTTTGAGGACACAAATTTTCACCTTTCCTTGTTGAATTTTGGTCTTTAAGTCCAAGAGAAAGAAAAACAGTGGGGGTGAGGGGGAAGATTGGGGAGGGTCAATAGAATAAAGGGCAAGAGGGATTAAACTGGATGGATTCTAATGCACAACTTTCTCTAATGAACATGGGTCGGGAAGAAGGTCCTGCTTCTAGAACAAACCAAACAAACATTCAGAACCCACTTTGGTCTTGGAATAATCAAATAAGTTTCTATGTCTTCTAAGCAAGGGGTGAGAGTGCCAATCTAAAGCCCTGGATATTGTTGTTTTTCAAAAGGTTTCATCTCCTACGCTTAAGTCTAGTAAAGAACTCAGATTTATCAGAAATTTCCTGTTCCTTAAAATACATTTATTCTTTTGTTTTTTAAAACCTTACATTCTGTCTTAGAATTGCTCAGTTCCAAGGCAGAAGAGCAGTAAGGGTTAGGCAACTGGGGTTAAGTGACTTGCCCAGAATCACACAGCCAAGAAGTGTCTGAGATCACATTTGAACCCAGTTCCTCCTAACTCCTGACCTGGCTCTCCTTACACTGAGCCTCTTAGCTGTCCCAATATATGTTTATTTTTAAAAGTAACTGTAAAAATGATTCAAAAAATTGCTTGAAAAAATGTAAGTAGGTCATCATTTAAAGAGGCACTGTGAGGTAATGAAAAGAATACTGACCTAAGAATCAGGAGATCTGGATTCAAATCCCACTGCTGATGTCTATTGCTTATATGATGTTGGGAATTTTTTTAACTTCTATTGACCTCAGTTGAATTTTCTATAAAATGAGAAAGTTGGCTCTAAATGGCTTTTGAGATTCCTTGCAACTCTAAATTTTTCTCATGACTTTATTTCATTAAAATAAGATATTTGTATAGTGCTTAGGGCAGTGTGTGACACAGAGTCAGTGCTTAATATTTATTCTCTCCCTCTTATACTCACCCTCCTCCTTGAACCTATGGTACCTCTCCTAGACCCATGAACCTGATCAGCAGAGATGATCAGAAGAGCAAAGCTAAAATCAGTATGCCACTGTTCTCATCAGGAGAAGAGAGATGTAGCATATAGAGTCATTGCATTCAAATTGCATTTAAGCTATATTTCCCCCTCTATGTCTAATCAGGTCACAGGATCCTGTCTCTAGACAGTTTAGTTTTTCCCCCTGAGATTTGGAGGTGGCAATCACATGGGATTTCTGCACCCATCTAGGCATTTTCAAGAAATAAGTCAGTTCTTAGTCAAAGGAAAGTTTCCCTATTAAATACGGAATGCCTTCTCCTCAATCCATGTGACATATCTCACAATCTACTATTGTTCTAGGCCAAAGCAAGTTGGAGAAAGGTATTATTTGACATTCTTTTTCACCAGGCTCTCCCTTCTCCCATTTCAAACAACTAGAAGGTAATTTGGTGTTAGCTCATTGACCAAGATGGCTAAGAAAGAAAGGAATTCTCACTAGAGTTTCTATCCTCTATCAGATAAATGTAAAGTCTTAAATTTAGGTCCAAAAAAATCAATTCACAATGAGGAGTCATGAATAGAAAATAATTTTTTCTAAAAAAATAATAGGAGATCTAAATGAAGGCTACAGGCTCAACTTGTATCAACAATAAGAATCAGTCCCCACATCTAATGGAATATTAGATTAATTTAATAAAGTAGTATTCAGAAATAAGTGGGGAGGACTATAGTATTTGGAGTTTTTCCTGATCTCAGAGAGCAGAACAAGAAGCAATCTTTAGATGTTGCAGAAAGGATGATTTGGAAAACTTAATAACAATTAGAGTTATGAGAAAGTAGCATAGGCTGTTTCATGAAGGGAGTAGGTGATTACACACCTCTAGTTGACATCAAGAAAACATTGGCTAAGGGGCAGCTGGGAAGCTCAGTGGAGTGAGAGTCAGGCCTAGAGACGGGAGGTCCTAGGTTCAAACCCAGCCTCAGCCACTTCCCAGCTGTGTGACCCTGGGCAAGTCACTTGACCCCCATTGCCCACCCTTACCAATCTTCCACCTATGAGACAATACACCAAAGTACAAGGGTTTAAAAAAAAGAAAAAAAAAAAGAAAACATTGGCTAAGGGGCAGCTAGGTGGCTCAATGGATAAACAGTGATCTCTGGGAGCTGGAGGACCTGAATTCAATTTTGATCTCTAAAACATCCTAGCTGTGTGACCCTGGGCATGTCATTTAACCCAAATTGCCCAACCCTTAGGGCTCTTCTGACTTAGAAGCTATACTTAGTGTTGATTCTAAGACAAAAATAAGGGTTTAAAAATAGGATAGCTACTTCTCAAGATAATCTTGATCACATAGCAGGTATCTTAGATTGTCTTCTTTCTAACTCTGATCATTTGTATGCCAGTGTCTGGAATCAATACTAAGCCCCAAGGGATCCCTATGCTCTCCTTAGAAATTTTGCAGAAAACTCATTTGCAAGATATTTTTTAAAAATCCATTTGGCTGGTACCATTTACTTCAGTTGAGACCCATAAATTGTGATGATAATAATTCCCAGTTCATAACAAATGCCATAGAACTTAAGCTCTGCATAATCAATCAATCTGCCAGTACAGCAACAGGAATATATTAAGTTCTTGCTAAGCTAAGTTCTAGCATTGTGCTAAGTCCTATGATTAAAAAGAGAAGAACCCTCAAAGATCTTACCTTCTAATGAAGGAGATATCATGTAGGTAGATGGGTTTATACAAGATACTTAAAGAGTGTGTAGAAAATAACCTTAGAGAGGAAGGGTCTGGCCCTGGGAGGGGGGAGGATGTAGGATAAATACTTCTTTTAAAATGTGGGTGATTTTTTGAGGGAGACAAGAATTCTAAGAGGTTGAGGAGAAGAGAGAAAACATTTTAATTATGGAAGAAAGCTAATGTAAAGAAAATAATGGAGATTGAGCTAGAACATTATTTGTGAATAGCAAATAAGTCTACATTGCTAAACTATCAAGCACATAGAGAGGAACAAGACATAAGAAGGCTGACAAGAGAGGAAGGGGCCAAGTTGAAAAGGTTGTTAAATGCTAACAGTTTGTATTTGATCCATACAAGGTATCAGGGCAACAATAGTAAGATATCCATCTATATGGACCTTCAACTTCTGAACAGCTCTAATTATTAGGAAATATTTCCTTAGATTAAACCTCACATATGTCTCTGTGCAACTTGTACCCATTGCCTTCTCTTCTATTAAAGTCAAAACAAATCAAGGCAAGGGGAAGGAATCAATTGAAACATCTGGATGCATGCAGCTCCATCTTCTGTTGGCCAAACTGGGTTCTTTTAAAATGTCTGTGTAGTTAATGGCAACAAAACATCTGGATCATAGCCATTCAAAGAGATCTTAATCACTATATAGAAACAACCTTGCAGGATTATATCCCCATGATCAGCTTTTGGCTCCAGCAGAACAAATACACAGAAAATTGAGAAATGGGATGATGCTGTTTCCCATGGATTTCTGTCTCTGTTGGTATTTCAGAACAGTGATGCCCAGACTAGTGTTTTTGTGTGGCCAAAAGAGTCCACTTTGTGATTTATCAATTAGAGCCCTATAGTCCTCATTAAAGATGACAAGTCCATGTACCACTCTCCCTTTGACAGGGCATTTGAAACACTTGGCCAAATTGCTTGCCAGCTTAAATGTTCACAGAAATACCTGGCAAAAGCTTGGCAGCCAAAGGCACACTTTTATATGTGTCGGACACCAAATGACCATTGGTTTTGCAGGGACAGGCATGGACTATGCCAGGCACTAGAGATGCCAGAATTTATGGCTCTGGATTCAAAGTTTAGGTTTATGAGGTCTTGGCAGAGACAACCTGTTGAGATTCATAAGCTGAGATTTCTGAAGTGGCAGATGGAAAGGAAGGCCACAGCTGAGGGAAGACTCAAGTGGGAATTCAACAAATGTATTTGAAATAACTATTAGACGAAAGGGACTCTGGTTAGGATACTCAGATTCTAAAACAATTTTGTGATCTCATTAGTTCCAGTGGTACTTTTAATGACATAAATCACAATCTTTCTATGCCTGTGTGTTCCTATAACTCTTGTCCATTCTCAAAAATCATGCCAGGAGTCTGATCTAAAGGTTTGGGAACCTTTCAGGATCTTCTGACATCATACAGATAACACTGAATTGCTTAGACTATTACCTTTCCCTTCAAACTTTTCTAATGACCAAAATGTACTAACATCTGCTTTCTAGGTCATCTATTTTCCACCATCAAGGAGAGTAGAAACACAAAACTTGGACAGGAATATGACAGTCCTGAAAGTGATTGTAGGGAAGACAGTATTGGCACTAGAGAGAAAGAAGACAGGAAAAGTAATTGGATTAGGATAAGGGTACCCATACTAGACCTTGTGATGACATTGAAAGATCAAATCACATGGCAACTGAAATCAAAGATACAAGTCATGGTATATAATTATAAAGGAATACTATTGTGCTATGAGAAATGACAAATGATGATCACAAATAAACCTAGAAAGTGATGCAAAATGAAATGAGCAGAACCAGGAGAATGTTGTTCATATTAACAATGTATGATGATCTACTGTGAATGACTTAACCATTAACAAAGCAAGGATGCAGGCAACTCCAAAAGACTCATAATGAAAAAGACTATTCACTGCTATAGAAGGAACAGATGGAGTCTGAATGCATATTGAAAAATGTCATTTTTTACTTTATTTCTTCCTTGAATTTTTCTCCAGTGTAAACAATATGTGTTTTGTTTTATAACATGATGAACAGGGAAATGTATGTTATATGATTATATATATATATACAACCTCTAACATATTATCTGCCTTCTTGGAGAGAAAAAAAGTTATGGGAGGGATGGAGATGGCTGGAGGAGGGGAAAGAATGAGACAGATTTTTAGACTAATGTGAGAATTCATTTCTCTTTGATAAGCATATTTCTTATAATTTTTAAATATTTGTAACAAATCATGTATTATGCTATTGCATAATGTAATATGACATATTATATTATGTCATACATTTTTAAGATGGTAACTCAAAATAAGGTATGGAAAAATCTTGTAGTCTATTAATTTTAAAAGGACCAAAATTAGCAAGAGAGAGAGATGTTAAAGATCTTTCGTCTAGAACTCTGGGTATTAGAAGTATAACAGTGGAGCACATGGAAGGTCAATTTAGCATCCCTCATTGTCACTACAGGACTGGTCTATAATGGGTCCCTGACGATATCCCTCTATACACCACACACATTGGTCCCATGACAACATTTTTATCACTTTTTCTGAGAAATACCTTCTTGGAAATATGTTGCTCCTAGCTCAAGTCCATTACTCATGACTTTTTTTTTACGGACTTTGCTTCAACCACACATCACCAGTAACTATGATATATGACTTAGAATCATCCTACTTTCCCAGGAAATAATTGATGTTTTGATATTCTGCCTCCTCCTCATCTTCTTCTTCTTGTTCTTCTTGTTCTTGTTCTTGTTCTTGTTCTTGTTCTCTTCCTCCTCCTCCTCCTTCTTCTCCTTTTCCTTCTCCTTTTGCTTCTTCCTTCTTCTCCTCCTATTTCTTCTTCTCCTCTTCCTACTTCTTCTCCTCCTTCTTCTCTTTTCTCCCCTTATTCTTCCTCATCTTCAGAGTTTAAAAGAATGAAAAACATAAGATAATGATGAGTCTATTAATTAGAGAAATGTAATTTAAAAAACTGGGATAGTCACACCTTCCAGATCAGTTAACATGACTAAAAAGAAAAATGATAAATGTTGGCAGGATTGTGGCAAAATTGGAATACTTATATACTATTGGTGGAACTATGAAATGATAGAAATTCTGGAAAACAATATGGAGACAGACTCAAAGGGCCACAAAACTCTGTATACCCTTTAATCCAGTAATATCACTATTGGGTCTATATCTCAAAGATCAGAGTTAAGGAAAATGGATCTACTTGTACCAAAATATTTTTAGCAGTTCTTTTTGTAGTGGAAAAGAATTGGAAACCAAGATGTTGCCTATCACCATCCATACTTGTGGTATGGATGTACAAGTTGTGGTATATGGTTGAAATGGAATACTATTGCATCTTAAGAAAGGATGAATGGGATGAGTTCAGAAAAACCTGGAAAGACTTATATGAACTCATGAAAAGTAAATTGAGCAGAACCAGGAGAACAACGTATACAGTAACAGAAATATTATACAATGATCATCTGTGAATGATAAATCATTATCAGCGAAGCAATCCTCCAAGAAAATCACAAGGAACTCATGATGAAAATGCTATCCACAGCCAAAGAAAGAACTATTGGGATCTGAATGCTTCCACTATACCAGCTTCCACTATATATCTTTCATGAGATTTTTATTGTAGATGTGATATGAATCTTCTATTGACATGAGCAATATGGAAATATATATTGTGTTAAATTAGGGGTATAACCTATAGCAGACTATTCACCACCTCAAGGGTTAGAGAAGAAGAAGAAATTCTGAATTTTAAAATGTCAAAAATAATTGTCAAAAATTGTTTCCACATGTAATGAAAAATATAAAAACATTTTTAAAAAAGAGAATGGTAAGTGTCATCTGGAAGTTTCAGAGTCATGGCTTAAGATCTGTTGGTTTCAACATGCGTTTCACAAGAGTTTCATATATAATTGGGTATGTTTTTTAGAATCTATTAATTGATGCAAAACATAGACTAGAGAATTAACAAATATGAATGACAAACTCAGTGGAAATGAATTGCCCTATTATTTACTGTTTTCCTTTCTAAAGATTTATTTCTATACAGTAATTAAAAACTCAGTTTCCATTTCTTCATATGGTTTGACTAAAAAAAATCCAAACTGTAATATAAATAAAATATAATTCTTAGGAAAGATCAGTAACTCAATTACTTGCCAAGAAAAAATCCCTTCCTTTTTTCCTGATTATTAGGTGAGAAAAGCTTCCTAGGCTTCAAAAGCATGTTCTTTGTCATTCTTGGTGACTTAGCATCTCTGTTTATGAAAAAAGGCTGATTAAAGGTGGGCAGTAGTGAAAGTTTTCCCAGCCTCTATTAGGGAACAACTGAGAAATCTGTCTTTTTCAAGTCACATGAAAAAAAATCTTTTAAAAAAATCCCTTTTCCCCAAAAGTAGCTCTCTGGTAATTGCCATTTCCTCGTGGAGAAGTCTAGGGATGAGCCCACATCCCATGGAAGACTGGTGCTTCTCAGGCATGACAGCGAAGGAGATTGGTGAAAAGCTGTGGGCATTTTACACATCCAAAGCCCTGCCCAAATGAACCAGCTATGGGTCCTCAGGGGCATGGGACTCACAATAGAAAGATAGAATGAAGTCTCTCTTTTAAGTATGGAAATTATTCTTCCAATGTCTTTCTTGACAGCTGGTGAGGCACAAAATAAACATGAGTGTATTTGCAAGTAAGCAAGAATTTGCATAAACAGCAGCTGCTGCATTACCCAAGGACATGTAACCATAAAGAATTTCTCTGCCTTCTGAAACAAAAGCTAGGTAAAGACCTACAGGAAATAATGAGTTTGTTAACCACCTGTTAATGGTTGCACACAGTACAATAAAAGAGCCATGTGCTGATGGCCCAAACACTTTTCTGAATCAGTTTTTTTTCTAATTAAAACTAAATCTATCGTTATGATAAAAAATAATTTCACTGCAGTGATAAAAATGTTTCCTCTCCACAGAAGTGGCATTTCTCCACTTAGCCGCTATATTTTTTTCCCTGTCCAAAGGATTGGAACTGATTCAGAGATGTGTATATGGATGGGGTCTATTAAATTCCTACATTTGTTTCATAGGCAGGCACATTAGGGTGGTAGAACAAACATGAGTAAATCGAAGTACCAAATTGCATGTAATTTTTCTTTTTCTTCCCCAGTCAGCTAAAGCTCCCCTTAAATAGCCACAGGTTAGGAGATGCTTTCCAAAGCTGTCTATGCCTTCATAAAAACAAGTCTGACCTGGAATGAAAATTGCTATGTGATATGCTGACCTTTGGTACACATGGATTCTCCCAAGCACTACCCCACTTTCACTAGCAGGGCATTCTGATATGAAATGGTCTCAACACTAACTAGAAGTTGAAGTCATAAAATTGTATTCTCAAGAGAAAAGACTCATGGGAATCTCAGAATTTGGAAGGCATTCAGAGATAATCCAGTTCTACCACAATGTCTGACAAATGGTGGGTGCTTGATCAATGCTTATTGATTTATTGGAACTCTGAATCATGATCACCAGCTCTAAAACTGTTCCTGGATAGGGTGGGTCAATCTATCCTGCTATGGTCCCACTAATTATTTTAATAACTTTGTATTTTTTCTTTGTGTCCCTCCTTCCTTACCCTGTCTGTGCTGTTTTCCTAACTAAAATGCTCTTTGAGAGGAGAGACTTTTTTTTTTGTTGTATTTGTATCCCCAGTGTTTCATGCAGTGCTTAGCATATAGTAAATGCTTAATAGATGTTTGTGATTGATTCATTTCAGTACATGTAAGTATTATATCTCCATTTTATAGATGAGGAAACTGAGGCTAGAACAGCTTTAATGATTTGTCCAAGGCCAACATATCAGTGGTATGCCTCTTCTTTCTTTCTCCAGGTCTACCACGTCATTCTCTCTGTCTCTTTGTTTCTGTCTCTTTCTGTCTCTCTATCTCTCTGTCTTTGTCTGTGTGTGTATGTCTCTCTCTGTCTCTTTCTGTCTGTCTGTCTCTCTGTCTCTTTCTGTCTCTGTCTCTCTATCTCTCTGTCTCTGTCTCTCTCTGTCTCTGTCTCTCTGTCTCTCTCTGTCTGTCTCTCTTTGTCTCTGTCTCTGTCTGTCTCTGTCTCTCTCTCTCTCTCTGTCTCTCTGTCTCTCTCTCTCTCTCTCTCTCTCTCTCTCTCTCTCACACACACACACACACACACACACACTACCTAGGTCTTCTTTGCATGATACAACATTAAATCTTAAGTTATTGGATCTGGATGAAAATAACACTTCTGAACCTTAAAACTGTGTATTCCCTTGGCCAAATCACTTTTCCTTTTGGGACCTTAGTTTCCTCATCTGTAAAATTAATAATTTGGACTCAATTTTTTCTAAGATGCTATTTAGGTATAAATATATGCTTCCCAAACCAAGCCTTTAAATAGTTTCCATATATAACCTGGGAAACACAGACTGAGCCTTTAAAATATACATTGAATAAGAATCTGAGATATGAAGAGGAAAAAAAGACTCTCAGGTCAGCTGCTTTATTTTAAGGTAAGATCTGCAATGGATAATTGGATTGAAGCATAAGATTAACATTTCATGAAATGACATTCTGTCTCAAGTAAAGAGAATATTGATATCAGTTTGCAAACATAGATACTGGAGGTAGGAGTTAGGGAACATGGGTATGATAATGATGAAAATGATTATATCTCTCATTAAAGAAAAGAGAGACAAAGAGACAAACAGAATCAGAGACAGACCGACAGAGAGGCACAGACTGATAGAGAAAAGGAGGGAGGGAAAGAAAGACACAGAGAGGCAAAGAGACAGAGACAGAGAGTAGAAACAAAATACTAAAAGAATAATGGAGATACACAAGTTGGAATTGAGCATCCTGCAACACAATTCAAAGGAATATTTGCCCAAAATAATAATGAAAAAGATATCATGGGAGAAACATATGGCCTGTGGCATAGTCAGTGAGGACAGAATGAAGTGTCTATACTCTTTAAGCACTGGCTATTCCTGGGGTTGAATGGAAGGGATATTGGGAATGAAAGTATATTATGCTGTAATGAACATTAGGATGTTTTTACATAGTGGGAAAGGGGGGAAATCTGGACAGAATGAGACCATCACTGACAAAGGTAGATCTTTAGGAGAAAGCAAACTGCCGGGTGGGGAATAAGGAAGTGGCTGGGTCAGAAAGAAAATCACTCCAGGGATAAGTCAGTGCCATCCTTTCCTGTAAGTTTACCACCTAGGAGTGAAGCTTCATGGTCCTACCCTAGTTAAGGTTCTGTACTGGACAAAGTAAGTACTCAGTATTGCTCCAAATTTCCAAAAGCTTTAATCCCAATGAATGCCTGACAAGTGTAGGGGTTACTCAAATAATCATCCCCAAATCCACAGTGGTGACAAGTCATTCATTGGGTTTGCATCTACGGGGTCTTTCCAAGTTAAGAAGCGAGAAATAGCCCAGTCCATAGCTATTTACAAAGCCAAGGACAAAATAGGTTTTCACTCTAGGAAGTGCTCTTCTTACTCCTCATATTTCTTTTCTAAGCATAAACAAGTCTAACAGTACAGGTGAAAGGATGTTACAAGGAGAGAAGAAAGAAATGGTGTTGTGAAAAGAACTCAGGACTTAAAACCAGCAACAATTATGTTCACAGAATGGCTAATGTGGAGAAATGTTTTATGTGATCTGCAAAATCTATATCAAGGGGAAGCTGGGTAGCTCAGTGGATTGAGAGTCAGGCCTAGAGACGGGAGGTCCTGGGTTCAAATCCGGTCTCAGACACTTCTCAACTGTGTGACCCTGGGCAAGTCATTTGACCCCCATTGCCCACCCTTACGACTCTTCCACCTAGGAGCCAATACACAGAAGTTAAGGGTTTAAAAATGTAAAAAATAAACTATATCAGATTACTTATTATCTCATGGAAGGCAGAGGGGAGGGAAATGGGAAGGAGGGAGAGAATTTAGAACTCAAAAATTTAAAAAGTTTAAAATTATTTTACATGGAATTGGGGAGAAAATAAAATATTATTTTAAAATAATTGTATTCAAATCTTAGTTCAAATGTTAACAAGCTATGCCCTGTGACTCTGGGCAATTTACTTTACCTCTCTTTGCCTCAGTTTCCTCATCTGTAAAAGGAAGGAGTCAGAATAGAAGATGTAGAAGTTTCCCTCCAAATCTATTATCCTTCATGTACTGCATATACTTTATTTTCTGTTACAAAATCCAGCCCCTATTGCTTCCTTCAAGTCCAACATTTTAAAAGAGGTCATTCCTGACTCTCCAGAAAACTAATACCTCCCTCTGAGATTATCTTTAATTTAACCTTGTTCACACATGGTCATTTGTATGTCATCTTCCCCATTAAACTGTGAGCTCCTCAAGAGCAGAGACTTTTTCACTAAGTCATTATTAATTAGGAGGAGGGGGAGTATTCTGGATGCTTAGTACAATGCCTAGAATACGGTAAGTGACAATTGAATGACTAATTCAGAATATCTATAGTGTTGAATTCAACTGGGGGGAAAGCACATGTATATACAAACAAGGATATTCCATATATGAACAGAGAAAATACAAAATATTTGGAAGAACAGAATGGGCTAATAATTGGAGGATTGGGCAAAGCCTCCTGGAGGAAGAAGCATTTAGACTGGATGACTTGAAATCTGCCTCATAATTAATGTGGAATTATAGAATTAGGGAAGTAGGTTCCTGTATGTACACATAGCAACATAACTGGCCCTAGCCACCCAGTCATGCCATCTTCCTGCTATGGTGTTATGATCCACTACCTCAACTGCCACCTTCATCCTCCAACAATTTCTACCTCTTGTTCTGGGGGAAATAATTAATAAATACTAATATGGATTCATAAAATATACCTCATATCATTCCATTGCCATTACTCAAGTAAACAAAAAAGTCTTTCTTCCCTAGATACCACTACTCTAGCTTATAAATAAATAAACAATTAAATGAATGAATGAATGAATAAATATATATACACTCAGATACACATATACATATATACATACGTGTATACACACATACTTATAGATGCATGTATGTATAAACATATGTGCATATGTGTATAAAGATGTATGTGTATATATGTGTATGCATATGCCTATATATCTATGTTTATATATAACTTTTTATAGCTATGTATAAACATTTGTGGGAAGCTAGGTGGAGTAGTGAATAGAGTTCTTGACCAGGAGTCAAGAAGATGTTTCTTTCCTAATTAAAATAAGGTCTCAGACATTTACTAATTATGTGACTCTGGATAAGTCAATTAATCTTGTTTGCCTCAGTTTCCCCATTTGTAAAATGAGCTGGAGAAGGAAATTGGCAAGCCACACTAGTATCTTTGCCAGCAAAACCCTAAATGGGGTCATAGAGAGACAGATATGACTAAAAGCAACTGAGCAACAACATTATAAAGCTAAATACTCTATAAGAATTTAAGTATTTTGTTTCTATATATTACATAGACAGAGCTATGCATAAATATTTACCCTATGAGAATTTACATTAAAAAGGTATTTTATATTTATATCATTATTGCTTATGCCAATACCTAATGAATGTTCTATAACTTTCATCTATAATTTTTCTATCCATCTATATCTATTTATTGATCTCATAGTAAGGACTTAATAAAAGCTATTCATTCAAGGTGATGATGAAATGATTTTGCAATAATAAAATAAAACTAAATACACCATTATAAAACATTAAAAACATTAAACTAAAATTGTGTTCCCTTATGGTAAACTTTCAGCAGTCTTCCTCCTGAAATTACTGTATGAATGCTAATGTTTACAAACACATTTCCAGTATGTGATGTAGTATTACAGAACAGATGTTCCTAAATTATATAATAGTCTTGGATAAATAATTTTCCATCAGGCCTCTTCTATCTCTTTGGCTTTGTGTTCATCTGCCTGCTTGTACTTTTTTCTGTAGTTAATGGTCCTTAATGGTCTCGATGTGGCTTCACATTTTCCAAGCTTTCCCATTCCCTGTCATGGCAAAGTGGAATGGGCTTGAACCTGAATATTTGGAGGGCATAAGGTTTTGTTGTTTTTGTTTTATCAATTAAATAATTTTCCAAATAATGGACCTTTGAGAAGTTTTGCTTTATTAATCAATCTCCATTTTTCAAACACTTCTGTCAGATATAGTGCTAAGTTCTGAAAGATACAAAGAGAAATGAAAAAGTCTTTTCCCTCAAGGGGTTTACATTCTATCAGAAAGTATGAACACATATAAGGGTATGCAAACTGGGAAGGGAAGTACTAGCTACTAGACAGATCAAGAAAAGCTTTCTGCAGTAACTTCCTTCTGATTGGTGGGTCTTTGCCCAGATCCTAATTTCACGTGGTACCCAGGTCATGAAAACTAACATTACTCATGGCACCACTCCCCACTTTCTGGACTCTTCAATCTCCTTGCTAACAGCCTTACTCTCATGTAGATTGGCCTTTTCCTTCCCCCTCCCTATGTTATACTCTATATGTCATTTTCCATTTTCAAATAAAAACTCCTTTAAGGTAGTGACTATCCTTTGTTGTTTTTTGCTTGTTTTTATATCTCCCGTTCTTAACACAGTATCTAATACATAACAGATGCTCAATTAATGCTCAATTAATTATTATATCTATCTACCTGTTGCTCTATCTTATGCTCAATAAATGCTCAATTAATTATCATATCTATTTGTCTGTCTATCCATCCACTCATCCATCTGTCTATCCATCTATCTGTCTATCTCTATAACTGTCTATCCATCCATCCATCTATCTATCTAGGCTCTTGGGTTGAGATATGAAGTACAGCTAAGTAGCTAAAATGCTGGATTTGAAAGCAGAAAAAAAAACTGGATTGAAATTCTTTCTTTGCCATACTGTGAAGATGGAATTATCTCTCTTATTTCTAATGTAATCAATCAGCAACCTTTAGTTTAATCAATCAAAAACTGAAAACATCCCTACTTAACACTTGCCCATTCACTAGGTGGAAGAGTTCACAAGTCAAAAACTCTCACCTCCAAAGGGAACTGCCCAGCCCTCGGTAGTACCATGCAGTTTGGAAGCTGTGATTGGTTCTTGTGAAGAGACAGGAAGTGACATGGAAAAAGAACTATGTTTATTTTTTTTATTTTTATTTTTTATTTTTATTGTGAATATTTTCCCATAGTAACATGGTTCATGTTCTTCCCCTCTCCCATAAGTCCCCCCACCCCCGTAGCTGATGCACAGTTCCACTGGGTTTTACATGTATTCTAGATTAAGACCTAATTCCATATTATTGATAGTTTGACTAGAGTTATTGTTTAGTGTCTACATCCCCAATAATATCCCCATCAGCCCATGTGTTCAAGCAGTTGTTGAAAAAGGATTATAAAAAGGCCATGGCTTCCTGGATTCAGCACTTCTTATTTCAGATCTTGGCTTGGAGTCATTCCTGCCTTGTTACTTGAAGAAACTCTTCTCTTGGATCCTGCTGTGGTGAGTGGAGTCATTCCTTCCTTGGTTCTTTGGGGAGGAGATCCTCTATGCTCATTGGTACAACCGTGGGATAGTCCCTTCAGAGTGAGTTCTGGTGAGATTCTTGGTTGTTTTAGCCTCGTGTGCACTGAAAGTTCTCAATGGATTCTTCAGTGTCTCCTGCCTCTTCAGATTTTGGCTTCCTAATTAGGATTTTGGATTCTGTTAAGAGTCATTTCCAGATTCACATTTGCAATCTGGAGACATCAGGATTAAACTTAGGGTATTTTGTAGCTAGGTAGTACTTTCTGTCTCTTTATCTATATTTTTCCACTGCTAAAAGTCATTTTGACTTAAGCCGTAATATTTTTAAATCAGTGACTACAATATTACTTTAGAACTTTCATATTAGCATAAAAACCTAAATTTAAATTCTTACAATACACTGGCACAAATTATTTAGCCTTTCAGAGCTCCAGACATCTCTTTGTGACAATATCAGGTCTCCATTGCTAGTGGGAATTTCCTTATCTCTCTGCTTCTTATAGCAATGGAATAATAGATTTGTATTCCCCTAATGGTTGATAAATGATACCCATAATATCTACCTCACATGGGATTCAGAGGATTCAAATTAGATAATGTATATTCATTCAATAAATATTTATTAAGTCCTTACCATGTTCTAGGCACTGTACAGAGTTCTGGGGTGCAAAAAGAGGCAAAAGACAGACCTGGCCCTCAATAAGCTTGCAATCAAATGGGGAAGACAATATACAAGCAAATATCTACAAAGCAAGCTAAATACAGGGTAAACAGGAAATAATTAAAAGAAAGAAAGCACTGGAATTAAGAGGAGTTGGGGAAATCTTCATGCAGGTGGTAGGATTTTAGTTGAGACTTAAAGGAAGGCAGAGATCAATAGTGGTCAACAGTCAAAGAAGAAGAGGAGAAAACATTCCAGTCATGAGAGAAAACAAGAGAAAATGTCCAGTCAAGAAATGGAATGTCTTTCTTGTGGAAGAACCAGAACACGAGTGTCACTGGATCAAAGAGAATATATTGGGGTTTAAAGCATAAGACTAGAAAGGTAGAATGGGGCTAAGTTATGAAGGGCTTTGAATGCCAGTGAATTTTATACATAATCCTAGAAATGGTAAGGAGCCATGGTTCTTCAGTGAGTAGGGGAAGGGCTGTGTCATGATAAGACCTGGTTTTTAGGAAAATCACCTTAGAAGTTAAATGAAGGTTGGATGGAATAAGGAGAGACTTGAGGCAGGCATTTCTACCATCAGGCTATTTCAATAGTCCAGGTATGAGGTGATGAGTACTCACAACAGAAGAAGGAAGTAATATTTAAGAAGTTATTTAGAAAATTAAAAGTGACATTTATTACTACTACCTCCCCACATCTCTCAGTGATTAGAACATTGGTCACTATCCCACCAACTATTCTTTGTCATTCAATTAAACAAAATTACTGGACATCTCCAATGCACAAGCCAAGAAACAGTTTGGCATGCTGGATGAAGTCCTTTAGTCAAGAAAACTAGAGGTTAAGTCCAGCCTCTGCCACCTAATGTTTATGTGACTGTCATTTATCCCCTCAGTAGTTTTAATGATAAAATAAGACAATAAGTTATAGATGTTACCCATGTTGCTCGGGGCACCTCTCTCCCTTTAAGGAGCTCTAACTTTAAGTTCAATTAGAATGGATTCAATTTTAAGGGAACCGGACCCCTAAGCAATGAGATGACACGTTGTACTTTGCCTGACTATCTCCACCTCAGAGTAGGACTGTGTAAAATCTGTCTGGATCACATTTAGGGCTACCCAAAAAAGAATTAATAGTTTCTTTTATAAACATTACTCAATCTGCAAAATAGGCATAGGACAGCTAGTTATTTACTTTACCATAAAAGAAATATCTGAAACACACAGATACACAAGCCACATTGACACATTGACACATATTTAAAACATGAAATAGAAATCTATACATGCTATATCATCCTCCCATGATCATGATGTATAGAACATAAAAATGTGAAACATTTTAGAAATAGATTATTGTTTCAGCACTAAAGCCAAATCCTACTTCTCTCTCCAGATTTTTAAAAGTCTTGGATTTGTCTCTAAAAGATTCTCTTCTTACTTCTTTGCAAATCCCATTTTTTGTGTACATGGCTGGCAGATGATCAAGAAAATAAAACCTCAGATTAGTAGTGTCTAAACAATTCCCTCGAGGTCCTTATCTTTTTGGCTAACCTGGAATGTAAGGTTCATACTCCTATGCATGGTCATCTTTTCTTCTCAAAAAGGTATAATCACAGAAAACAACTCTCTGCAGTCAACCAATACTGAGACATCTCCATGACTCTGGGTCTTTTGAGCCCACAAAACAATCACAAAAGCTGAAAATATTCATTTTGTAATCACATGTGATCAAGAAGATGAGGAAATCAGTTAACTTGAAACTGGATCCTGTTTCACTCAAAAACAAAACAAAACCCTTTCCATATACACAAAGATTTCATAAACATTATCTCCCATAGGAGGAAACCCCTTCCCGCTCCATTAGTAGGAGTACAAGAGAGTTCTTCTTGGCCATGTACTATCTGTGTAGTGAAAAGATGGGCATGTGAGTTATTTATCCATTGAAACTTTCCAAGTGAATATCTTCCTATGGATTCCTCAATCATCTTTTACACATGTTGGTAGGGCATACTAGAAGAAAAGAGAAGTTCATACCAAGCCTTAAGGAAAATGTGAGGAGGCAGTGTTTTTCTTTCCTTTCATCTTGTACTGGCATAATTTACAATTTCTGCTTCACCACCATGTGCACATTCTCTACCTACCTGGGAAATTTTATTTCAAGCCTCTAACTTTTGCCCAGAATAAAAAATACAATAATAGAAAGCTTCTGAATTTCCTTAAGCCTGCTGACATTTCTTGAGATTGTTGTTTCAGTACTAAAGCCGAGTCCTACTTCTCTCTCCAGATTTTCAAAAGCCTTTGATTTGTCTCTAAAAGATTCTCTTCTTTACCTCTTTGCTAGTCCCACTATTTGTGTGCATGGCTGGCAGATGACCAAGAACAGTGATAGGCAAACTATGGACTGCAGGCGAGATGCAGCCCCCAAAATGTTCTATCCAACCCGCAACATTATTCCTAATCTGTGAATACAAGGAGTAGGACACAATATAATGAAACTTCAAAAGAGTTGCCTTAGAAACAGGCTGACAGATGAGCATTGCCTTTCCTTTGGCCCCCTCTTTAAAAAGTTTGCCCATCATTGAACAAGAAAATAATATTGTTTCTTGATTTTCAAGAATAATCATAAGCTGCATAGATAACAAGGTTTTATTCCCCCAGGTGTGTGACACCAAAACAGGAGAAATAATTTATCAAGACTTCTAAATAGGCAGATGGGTAGGGAAGGACAATGTCATTTTTAATCCTGTCTGTTTCACAACCCTGCAAATGTTTTTATGTCTCATTTTGGTTATTACTACAAGGTCCAAGGCTAAGTGGTTAAAAGGCCTTGGAATCAGGAAGATCTGAATTCATATCCTCTGAAACTTCCTAGCTCTGAGACCTTAGCCAAGTCACTTAACCTCTGTCTGCCTAGGAGGTGACTCAGTGAATAGTGCTGAGTCTAAAGTTAGGAAAATGTGAACTCAAATCCAACCTCAGACACTTCTTAACTGTGTAGCCCCATGTAAGTCACTGAACCTCAGATTGGCTGACAGAAGGATCCACTAAAAAAGGAAATGGCAAACCACTCTAGTATCCTTGTCAAGAAAGTCTCATGGATAGTTACGGTGTGTGGTGTCATGAAGAGTCAGAGACAACTGAATGATTGAACAATGCAAGGTCCCAAAGCTCTTGATGTGTCATTAGCAGCCAGATTCCCAAGGCAGCTCTAGCCTGGGAACCAGAGGAATTTTACATTCTTTCAACACTTGATTCTGAAAAGAGAGTGGTCTCACGATCAGGGGACCTATATTTCAACTATTTGATCACAAGGAGGCATCAAGAAGTCCATGTATTCTTCCCTTGCGCTTCATATTCCTTTAAATTTCCAATAAGGGATATTTAACATTTAGAGTTTTGTTTATTTTTTTTTCAGACTTGACCCCTCATTTCATTGCTCTAAGGAAGTCTAAGTATGGAAATCTATTCGACTAAGGCAGGCCATCATTGGCTTTCAAATTCATGTTTTTATAGAGTTGTCCAAAGCACTGAGAGATTCAGTCACCTACCCAGGTCATAGTCAATTTGTGACAAAAATAGGATATGAATGCAAGTCTTGCTTACATGCACATAGCTGCATTTTGTCTTCCACTCTAAAGAGGGAGCTCCTTCACAGCAAGGACTATTTTTGCTTTTCTTTGAATCTTCAGAACTTAGCACAATGTGGGGCATATAGTAGATGCTTCATAAATGTCTGTTGACTGTCTTCATGACTAAAGGTCTGGCTTATTAGACTCTAGACCACCAGGTGCCACATAGGATAGAACACGGTGATTGGAATTAGGAGAATTTATCCTTGTGAATTCAAATCTTGCCTCAGACATTTACTAGTTATGGGACCCTGAACAAGTCACTTATAACTGTCTCAGTTTTGTCATCTATAAAGGGAGAAGGAAATGGTAAAATGATCCTAGTATCTTTAAACCCAAAATGGGGTCAAAAAGAGTCAGACAAAACTGAAAAATGACTGAAAAAGTATTTGATATGCTCTTGGCCATGTTCAAATTTTCATTAACATCTTTGTTTTTATATCACTTTCATTTTTGAATAGAGCACTCCCTTCTCCCTAACTGAAATACCAATTCTTTCTAACAAAACAAGGAAAAGAAAGATAAGAAAGAAAAAAATAAAGACAGTGAAACTCTCCAACTAAATCTGACAATAGAAGTGATGTTCCAAACCCACAGTTCCACATGTCTGTAAAGAATGGAGAAGGGAGCATTTTTTTAAATCTCTTCTATGAAGCCATCCTTAGTGACTATAATTACACAGCTTTCAATTTCAAGTTTCTTGTTGTTATTGCCATTTCCTTTTAATTGTTGCATTCTTGGGGACAGAGCCAAGATGGCAGAGTGAAGCCAGCTTTTTTGCTAAGTTTTCTGAATATATCCCTTTCTGCTACTTAAAAGATGAACTAAACCAAAATCTGAGCTGGAAGTCCAAGAATAAGACAGAGTGGCTAATTTTTCCAGTCCAGGATAACTTAGGAAGACAGAAAGTATGGTCAAGTAGACACTGTGCTGGTGGCTAGTGGTGAGCATGGCACAGAAGAAACAGCCCAAATTTCAGGTAGCAGTGGGCATGGCATGAGGATAATAAAAGGACTGAATGCTTGATCGAGAGTCCCTAATAATAGGGGAACAGGGATAGAAGCTCAATCATTCATTACCTAACTCAGGATCATAGTTCCAGGATAGAGATTAGTAGTCAAAGAAGCAAGTGAATGAGGAACCTAGCTGAGTAAAAACCAGAGTGCAGACTGTCTTTGCATGAGTAAGATAGTGACTAGATATCTCTGTAGTTCATACCACACTGGAAACACCAAAAATTTGGAGTTTCCCAGATTGATTTGTGAAAGCAGCAGAAAGACATAAAAGTCATCCCCCACACCCACCCAGAGTTGAACAGAGCCAAGCTCTAACATAAAGTTCAAAGTTAAGGAATAAGCTATAAATATGAAAAAATAACAATAATAACAACAAAAATAACATGCACAAGGAACAACAATAAAAAGAACCTGATACAAAAAACCATTACTTTGGTAAAAGGAAAACTCAAGATGCACAATAAGAAAATAATAACTTAAAAATATCTACAAAATCACAAAAACATGCAGTTTAGACAAAAGACTAACAAGAATTCTTAGAAAAGATAAAGATATTTTTAAGGGAGAAAAAGGAAACAAGAGGCATAGAAGAAAAATTTGGGGAAATGAGTTATGAAAAAATACAAATAGAGAATTAATAGCTTGGAAAAGAAGGTAGAAAAAAACCTAAAAATCATTCCTTAAAAATTAGAATTATCCAAATGTTAAAAAAGGAATAAAACCTCAAAGAAGAAAATAACTTTTTGAAAATTAGAATCATGGGGGACATCTGAGTGGCTCAGTGGATTAAGAGCCTAGCTGTATGAACCTGGGAAAGTCACTTAACCCCCATTTGCCTAGCCATTACTGCTCTTCTGTCTTGGAACCAATACATAGTATTGATTCTAAAGCAGAAAGTAAGGGATTTTAAAGAAGAAAAAACAAATTAGAATCAGTCAATTGAAAACTAATCATTCCAGAAAACATTAAAAAATCAATAAAAGAAAGCCAAAAGACTGAGGAAACAGGAAAAAAGTATATTATTCTTAAAGAAATGCAATTGACATGGAAAATAGATTGAGAAGAGACAATTTCAGAACTAGTATTCTACTGAAAAGTTATGAAAAAAAAAAAGATCTAGGCATCATATTTCAATAAATCACTAAAGAAAACTGCCCAATTACAAAGTAGGGGCACAGTGGATAGAATGTCTGGTTTGAAGTCAGAAAAACTGAACTTTCTGAGATGAAAACTGGGCTCAGACCCTTACTAGCTATGTGACTGTGGACAAGTTACTTCACCCTGTCGGTCTCAGTTCCTCATCTGCAAAAGTAGCTGGAGAAGGAAATGACAAACTACACCATATTTTCTGTCAAGGAAAACCCAAATGGGTTCATGAAAAGTCAGATATCATTGAAAACTACTAAACAAAAACAAAAAACAAAAAGGAAGCAGGAGAGGAAGAAGTTTAAAGAAAGGACTAGTGATAAGTGGTAAGGTACATTAAAAAAGGAAATGGTCCAAAACCAAACAGACTTTTGATGAGAGAAAAGAATTTTTAAAATGATAAAATAGAAGAAAACAGGATAGAGGGAAATATACAGTTAACATTCATAGTTATAAATATGAAGAGAGTGAATTCACCCATAAAATGGAAGAAGATAGCAGAATGAATTAGAAACCAGAATCCAACAATATATGGTGTATAAGATAAAATCTTGGAACAGAAGATACACAAAATAAAAATAAGGGATGAGTCGTAATTATGCCTCATTTGAAGTAAGAAGAGGAAGAAGTAGTAATCATAGTTTCAGACAAAATCAAAGCAAAAATGACCTGATTAAAAATATTTGCTAAAATGTACCAAAGAAAAAGACTTAATATAATCAAACAACATAATATCCAAATTCTTTAAGAAAAAGACAAATGAGTTATAGAAAGAAAGATATAATGAAACTATAGTACTGGGGAATTTCAATTTACTCCCTCCATGATGTAGATAAATCTAATCATAAATTAAACAAGAACTAAGTAAAAGTGATGAATAGAATTTTAGAAAAGTTAAATATGACAGCCCTCTGAAAATTTTTAAATTAGAAAAGGAATATCTCAACTTTATACTAACACCTTTACAAAAATTGGCAATGTATTTGGGCCTTACAAATAAATGCAGAAATATTAAACATACTATTTTTAGAGCATAATGCAATAACTTTTATATTTTCAAAAGATCCTTGTGGGACAAAGTCAAGATGGTGCAGTAAAGGTGGAGATTTGCCTGAGCTTTCTCAAAACAAGTTTATTTTTATGTTTTTATTTATATTTTATTCTCTCAACTAAATTTAAAAATGATGTTTATTTCTAAATTATGAGTCTAAAATTCTCCTCCTCCATTCTTCCTATATATCCTTTCTGAGATGATTAGTAATTTGATAATGGGTTATATAAATGCAGTCATGCAGAATTTATTTACACATTAATTAGTTATCTTGTTAAAGAAGACATAAACTTAAAAAAACATTAAAAAGTGAAAAATAGTATGCTTCATTAGCATTCAGACTCCTTCATCTTTCTCTTGAGGTAGATAATATTTTTCCCCTCATCGGTACTTTGGAATTGTCTTGGATAATTATATTGCTAAGACTAGATGAGTCATGCACAGTTCATTGTACAACTATTGCTGTTACTGTATACAATGTTTTCCTGGTTCTACTCACTTCATTTGCCATCAGCTTATGTAAGTTTTTTTCTGGTTTCTCTGAAATCATCCTATTTGTCATTTCTAATAGAACAATAGTATTCCATCACAATCATATACTATAACTTGTTCAGTCATTCTCCAACTGATGGATGTCCCCTTAATTTCCAATTCATTGCTCCCAGAAAAAAAAGAGTTGCTTTAGATATTTTAGGTCCCTTACCCACCCACTTTTGGACCAAGTAGTAGTATTGCTAGATCAAAGGAAGAGACATTTTATATAGTCTATTGTAATTTTTAGTGGGAATTCTTTTTCTGTCTCTTACTGCTGAACTTTGTTGATAATATGTAAAAATGGCGATTAGTTAGTGGATTTGTTTTATATCCTGCAACTTCGATAAAGTTGTTCATTATTTCAACAGATTTTCTAGTTAATTTTCTAAGAATGACATTATATCTATAGAGTAATATTTTCATTTCCTTGATTCCTATTCTAATTCCTTGTTTTTTTTAATTCTCTTATTGCAATAGCAATTATTTCTAGTACAATATTGAATGACGATGGTGATAATGAGCAGCCTTCTTTCTAGCCTGATCTTTTTGGGAAGGATTCTAATTTGTCCCAATTACAAATAATGCTTTCTGGTAGTTTTAGATATAACTTATGCTTTTAAAGAAAGTTCCCCTTCTTCCTATTTTCTCTAGTGTTTTTTAAAACCCTTCCATACTGTCTTAGTATTAATTCTAACACAGAAGAGCAACAAGAACTTGGGGTTAGGTGGAGCAATGATGCTTGCATTATCTCAGAATATAGCCCAAAAAGAAGCTCAGGTGAAGAAAATTATAAGGGAGAAGCTCTCAATACTAGTCAATTAGAAGAAGCCCCAAAATAACTGGCTATGGATCTCACAGAGCTGTGTGGAGAAATACACTATCAGTCGAATTAAACTAAAATGAAAAAAAGATGAGGCAGACAAGGAGTACAGAGTGTACAGAACATAAACTTTCAGAGAGCTTGAAATTAAAGACCAGGAATTCATGGCCAGATTGCGCATTCCATCTCCCCTTTTCTGTCTCTTCAGTTTACAAAGCTTATGTCAACTTCATTGAATACTTAATGCACAGAAAAGATACTTGGCACACAGGGAAATAAGAACTCTGAGCTTTCTTTTTAAATTAGGGTTTAGTTTTAGGTTTGTTATGTGTCATGGGGATTATGTAACTTGCCCAGGGTCAGAAAGTATCTGAGACCAGATTTAAACCCTGGTCGTCCCAGCTGTCCTCTCTAGTGTTTTCAGTAAGAATGAATGTTTTATTTTGCCAATGGCTTTTCCTGAATCTATTGGAATAATCATATGATTTCTATTCATTTTATTATTGATAGTGTCAATTATTGTTTTCCCAATATTGAACCAGCCCTTCATTCCTGGTATAAACTCTAAATGTTCATAATTTATAATTCTTGTATCCTCCTCTATAGTATTTTATTTAAAATTTTTGTATTAATATTAACCAGGAAAGTGGGTTTTTGAAGTTGCAGGCCCAATTAATTAATCTCTCCCCTCCCTAATTTGTTAATATATGCACTAAATGATGTAAATTTCCCCCTTAGTACTGCTTTGGCTGCATCCCATAGGTTTTCGGAAGAAGTCTCATCATTGTCTTTGTCAATTATTAATTGTTACTATGATGTGTTCTTTAACTAACTTATTTTTGAGAATCATTATTTATTTTTCAATTAGTTTTTGGTTTGCCTCTCCATGTATCCTTGCTAATGACTATTTTTATTGCATTATGATCAGATAAGTTTGCATTTATTATTTCTGCTTTTTGCATTTGTTTGCCATGTTTTTATGCTCCAGTACATGGTCAATCTCTGTGAATGTTCCATGTGCTGCTGAAAAGAAGGTGTATTCCTTTTTGTCCCTATTTATTTTTCTCCATATATCTATTAACTCTAATTTTTCTAGGATTTCATTTACCTCTCTTATTTCTTTCTTATTTATTTTTTGGTTTGATTTATCTAGATCTGATAGGGAAGGTTTAGGTCTCCTACTAGTATAGTTTTATTATCTATTTCCTTTTTGAGCTCTGCCAGTTTCCCCTTTAGAAATTTAGATGCTATACCATTTGGTGCATACATGTAGAGTACTGCTAGTTCTTCATTGTTTATACTGTCTTTTATCAGAATATAATCACCTTCCCTATCTCTTTTAATCAAATCTATTCTTACTTTGGTTCTTTCAGAGATCATGATTGCAACTCTTGCCTTCTTTTTCTCAGTTGAAACCGAATAGATTTTGCTTCATCCTTTCATTTTCACTCTATGTATGTCTGTCTGTCTCAGGTGTGTTTCTTGTAGACAACATATGGTAGGATTTGGGCTTCTAATCCACTCTGCTATTTGCTTCCGTTTTATGGGCAAGTTCTTCCCATTCACATTCAGAGTTATAATTATCAACTATGTATTCCCAGACATTTTGATTCCCTTTCCTTGTCCTGCCCTTTCTTCTTTCACTATTTCCTTCTATATCAGTGTTTTGTTTTTAATCAGTTCCCCTAATCCCCTCCCTATTATTCTTCCCTTTCTCCCCCTCCCTTCTTATTCCCCTCTTATTGTTCTTTAGGGTGTTTTTAAGCTCCTCCTACCCTCTCCCTCCCTAGTGTTGCTTCCCTCCTCACCAGTCCTTTTGTTACCCTTCTTCTTCTCTATAGGGCATGAATCAATTCTATGCCCCAATGGATCTGATTGTTCTTCCCTCTTTAAGTTAATTTCAATGCACTTAAGAATTAAGTATTTCCTCTCTCCAACCTCTTTACCCTTCCAGTGTATTGGTCTTCTCCCCTGTTTGCCCCATGAGCTTCTTTATGGAATATAAATTTACTCCATTTTGTCTGTTTTTCCGTTTCTCTTAATATTATCTCCTTTTTTCCTCTCTAGTTTATATATATATATATATCTTGACATTTCATCCTATGCAGTTTGTCACTGTTCCCTATAAATAAACTTCTTCTAGTTACCCTGTTGATAGTAACAATTTTTAATATTTACCAATATCTTCTTTTCTTCTAGGGTTACAAATTGATTGAACTTATTGGACCCTTTAAAGAAAAGGTTTTTTTGTTTTGTTTTGTTTTTCCTCACTCTCTTAATTACCTTATGGTGATTCTCTTGAGTTCTGTGTTTGGGCAGCAAATTATCTGTTTAAGCCCAGTTTTTTCTTTATGAATGCTTGAAAATCTTCAATTTTTTTGAATGACCATACTTTCTCCTGCAAAAATATAGTCACTTTTGCTGGATAGTTGATTCTTAGTTGTAGGACCAGTTCTCTTGCTTTCCGGAATATTAAGTTCCGTGCCTTCTGGTCCTTCAATGTAGATGCAGCTAGATCTTGTGTTATCCTAACTGTGGTTCCCTGATGTCTGAATGACTTCTTTTTAGCAGCTTGTAATATTTTTTCCTTGGTCTGGTGGTTTTTGAATTTGGCTATGATATTCCTGGAAGTAGTCAGTTGTGGATTAAATGTAGGAGGTGATATGTTGATTCTTTCAATTTCCACTTTTCCCTCTTGTTCGAGAATGTCAGGGCAATTTTCTTGGATAATTTCCTGCAGGGTGATGTCCAGGCTTTTTCTTTTGTCATGATGTTCCGGTAGATCAATAATTCTTAAATTGTCTCTTTGAGATCTGTTTTCCAGATCTTTGGTTGTGTCAATGAGGTGTTTCATAGTCTCCTCAAATTTTTTCAATTTTTTGATTTTGTTTTATACATTTTTGCTGCCTTGTGAAGTCATTTGCTTCTAATTTTCAGTTCTATTTTTTAAAGACTAAATTTCATCTCTGGATTTTTGGTCATCCTTCTTCTTCTGGTCTGATTTTCTTTGTAGATCATCTTTTACCTTCTTTGCTTTGTTTTCAATCTGGTCAATTTTAGATTTTTGAAATTTATTTTATTGTTTTAGTTCAGGTATTTACTTTTTCAAATTGTCTTTAGCCTTTCTGGATTGTTTTTTGAGTTCCTGAAGTTCTTGAGTTAATTGAATTTTAAGATATTCCAAAGCCTGTGTTTAATTCACTGGAGCTTCCTCCTCTTCTTCTATTTCATTTACTCTTTTTTCACTTCCTGGAAAGAAGCTGTCAATTATAATTTCTTTTCTCTTTTTCTGTTGTTTGCTAATATTTTTTCCTTCTCTGTTCTGCTAGGTTAAGCAGATGGATTTAATGAGCTTTGATAAAAGTTCTTCCCCCAGCTGGCAATGGAGGTTTGTAGTTACTTTCTCTGCAGTCTATTTGGAGAGGGATGTTGGAGTTTCCCTTCCCTTTGAAGACTTCTTGTCTATCCAATTGATGGGATTAAGCCTGGACTGGGTTAATCTGTAGTCTTAATGTGCCTTGAGGTTAAAACCTAGAGAGAAAAAAGGGGGTCAAGATGGAGTGTTTTCTCTGAGCTGTCCAGCAGTAGAGTGTTCTTGCTCTGTCCTATTGTTAGACCTGGTTTTCTTTCCTTCTCAAAATGCTTTGTTCTCTATCTGGGTGTGGTAAGGCACTTAAGTCTGAAGTTTTGCTCTATTTAAACTGCTGTCTTCTAAGAGTTTTTGCTGTGTTCTCTGCCTTTCTCCTCTAGCCACCTCCCTGGCATCTGTGTTCAACTCCTTGAGTCCAGCACCAGCAAGACCCTCTCTCTGGGCTGGTGTGTTTGCTTGTCTGGAGATTTCAGAGGCTGCTAGAGACTGCAAAGCCCATGAGGGAGAAGTCCTGGGATTCCCCTTCTGTACCCTCAGACCCAACAGTTCAATATTTCAAGCCTTTTTCTTGGTGTATCTCTTGAGCTGTCCAGCAGTACGATCCCCCTGTTCTGTCCTGTTGTTAGATTTGGACCTATTTCTTCTCAAAGCTCTTTGTTTTTTATCTTGGTGTAGAAAGGGTGTGGAGGTCTTAAGATTAATAGTTTTCTGGCTTTATCTTTGCTCTTCCTGCATTAGATATCAAAATCATAGTTGTATCATCAAAGGAATTCGGTAGGATTCCATCTTTGCCTATTACTCAAAATTATTTGTGTAGTATTAGAATTAATTGTTCATTAATTTCTTAAATGCATTTGTGAATCCAGCTGTCCTGGGGAATTTTTCTCAGGTAATCTATTAATTGCTTGTTTAATTTCTTTTTCTAAGATGAACTTATTTAACTATTCTTTTTCCTCTTCTGCTAATCATAATTGCTTCAATTTTTCTTCATTGATAGTGAATTCACCCATTTCATTTTTGATGCTCATAATTTTGTTTTTTTGTTTATTTTTGAAAAAATAAAATTAACTAAAGATTTATCTATTATATTTCAAACAACTTTAAAATAATGTATCAAATACAATTCTAGTGTCAAAAACAACAAAAGAGGGGCAGCTGGGTAGCTCAGTGGAGTGAGAGTCGGGCCTAGAGACAGGAGGTCCTAGGTTCAAACCCAGCCTCAGCCACTTCCCAGCTGTGTGACCCTGGGCAGGTCACTTGACCCCCATTGCCCACCCTTACCACTCTTTCACCTATGAGACAATACAACGAAGTACAAGGGTTTAAAAACAACAACAACAACAACAAAAGATCAGAGTGAAAGAATTTTCCCAGCACATGACACTTTAGGGGATCAGTAGAAAAGGTCTATCTCAAAAGGGTGGTGGTCACACTTATACATATTTTAAAGCATAGGCTGCATTGGGACACAAGTTGCACTCCTTAGGGACAATTTATTAATAATAGCTTCATTTTGGGGAACTCTCAACCCATTTATGGAAAGGGGGTCAGACAAATTGTCAGAAGGAAAATACTGGAGACTCTTTGTGGACTTTCGTTGCATAAATCTGTTATATTGCTCATATACATTCTGAGTTGTAGTCCCAGAGCAAAAAGGGGCACTAGCTCACTAGTGCTTATGGTTATAAGGGTACAGGAACCCTGGTTATACATCCACACAGAGAAGAGTGCTTCTTGTTACTCACAGATCAGAGTACAGGGCAAGATAGTAGTGACTACAACTCTCCTTATATCATACCACCTTGGAAGAATCAAAAACCTCTAGTCTCCTAGAGTTGGCTCTGAAAATAACAGAGAGAAAGGTCCAAAGTTTAGGAAAGTTCCCCCTCCACTTGGTATGTTTCTAATACCATAAAGTTATAAATCTAGAAAGTAGCCTGGAAATACGAGCAAACAACACCAAAAAAAAAAAAACTACTTGAACATAAAAAGTAACTATAGTAGTGACAGGGAAGATAAAGACACATATGCAAAGATAATGAAATCCAAATAGGTATTTGTGAAGCTTCAAAGAAAAATATGAATTGGTCAGAGGTTCCAAAAAATTTTCTAGAATAGCTCAAAAGAATATTTTAAAAATCAAATTAGTTAGGTAGAGGAAAAATTGGGAAAAGAAATGAGAGTTGTGCAAGAATATCATGAAAAGAAAGTCAATAGCTTGGTAAAGGAGGAACAAAAATATACTGAAGAAAAATAACACTATAAAAGACAGAATTGTACCAATGATGAAAGAGGCACTAAAATCTACTGATGAGAAATTCTTAAAACACAAATTCGTCTAAATGTAAAATTAAGTACAAAAAGTTATAGATTAAAATAAACCTTTAAAAAGTAGAATTGATAAAAATGTAAAAGAGAAATGAAAGTCCAATGAAGAAAATGCTTTCTTAAAAAGGAAAATTTGGTAGGTAAAAGCTAATGTTTCCATGAGAAGTAATAAACAATAAAACAAAATCAAAAGAATGAAAAAAAACAGAAGAAAAGGTGAAATATATCATTATTAAAACAACTTTTTTGGAAAGAAATGGAAAAGGCAGATAGGTGGGTAAGTGTCTTGAGAGTCAGTAGTAGAGACAGAAGTTGCTGGGTTCAAATTTAGCCTTAGGCACTTCTACTTGTGTGACTCTGAGCAAAAAGTCAATTAACCCCCATTGTCTAGTTCTTGACATTTTTCTGCTTTGGAATGAATACACAGTATTAAATCTAAGATGGAAGATAAGATGATTATTTAAGAGAGATAGAAGAGTTCTTTTAGAGATTATGGGACTTGTTGAATGCTGTGATATTAAAAAAAAAGGAATCTAAACCTATTTCAAGAAAGTATCAAAGAAACTGCCCTGATATACTTGAAACAGAAAACAAAATAGAAACTGAAAAATACACTCTTCATCTCCTCAAAGAGATCCCCAAATGAAAACTCCTAAGAATACAATAACAAATTCCAGAGCTCTAAGGTCAAGGAGAAAAATTTTAAGGCAGCCAGAAAGAAACAATTTCAATATTGTGGTGCCACAGTCAGAAAAATATAAGATGTAGCAGCTTCTACATTCAAGGATTGAAGGTTTGGGATTTGATATTTTGGAAGCCAGAGGAACTAGGATTATAACCAAGAATAAGCTACCCAAGGAGAGCAAAAACAGAGAAAGAAAACTATAAAGCAAATCTCCTAATGAATATTGATACACACAATTAAATAAAATAATAACAAGAAGATTACAGCAATAAATCACAAAGATTATACACAGCTACCAAGTGTGATTGATCCAAGTAATGTAGTCTGTTCCAATACTAAGAAAACTATGATCATAATTTACCATGTCAGTAACAAAAATGTCAAAAATTGTATTATTATCTAAATAGATTAATAAAAAAGCTTTTGACAAAATATAACTCCAAAGACTATTAAATAAACTGGAAAGCATAGGAATTAATTAACTTTTTCTTAAAATAGTAAGTAGTTTCTATCTAAACTGAAGAACAAGCAATATCTATAATGGAGATAAATTAGATGCCTTCCCAATTAGAGCAGAAGTGAATCAAGGATGTCTATTATCACCATTATTATACAATATTGTACTAGAAATGTTAATTATATCAATTAGACAAAAATTAAATTAAAGGATAAGCATAGGCAATGAGGAAATAATATAATCTCTCACTTTTTGTGGATAATATGATTGTATAATTAAAGAACTCTAGAGAGTCAACTGGAAAAAACTAGTCAAAACAATTAACAATTTTCACAAAATTGAAGCATATAAAATAAACCCATGCAAATAACAAGCCTTTCTATATATTACAAAAAGATCAAACAGAAAGAGATAGAAAGAGAAATTTCATTTAAAATAAGTAAAGACAGTATGGAGTAATTGGTAGTCTACCTGCCAAGGCACATAGGAACGATGCAAACTCAATTACAAAACATTCTTCATACAAATAAAGACAGATTTAATTACTTAGAGTAATATTAATTGCTCATCGCTACATTGAGCCAATATAATAAAAAATTACATTACTGCCTATATAAATTTACTTATTCACATCCTTACCAATCAAACCACCAAAGTATTATTTATAGATCTAGGATAAAAATGTAATAAAATTCATTTGAAAAAAACAAAAGGTCAGAGAATATTAAAAGAATCAATGAAAAAGAATGTGAAGAAAAGGGGCACAGCAGTACCAGATATCAAGTTATATTATAAAGAATACAGTGGTTGATGAATGGTCTAGATTGGGTCCATAATTTTATTCAGTTATGTCTGACTCTCTGACCCATGGACCATATATAGCTATCTATGGGGTTCTATTGGCAAGGATATTGAAATGGCTTTTCATTTCCCTCTCCAGTGGATCCATCGGTTCTTAATATGCAGAAGCAAATAAGCACAGTAACTTGGTGCTTGATTTAAAAAAAAAAGAAAAGATTCCTAGCTTTTGGGACAGTAACTTAATATTTGACAAAAATTGTCACAAAACTTGGAAGTACTCTGTTAGAAATGAGGCATAGACCAACATTTCACTTCATATGCCAAAATAAGCTCAAAATGGGTACATTATTTAGATAAATAGGGTGAGATCATAAACAAATTAAGGGAGCATGGAAGAAATTGCCTCTCAGATCTCTGGATAGGGGAAGAATTCATGTTTCGACAAGATATGGAGATGTTTTATGGGAGATGAAAAGGATAATTTTGATTACATGAAATTAAAAAGTTTTGCACAAACCAAATCAATGCAGTAAAAAGAGGATAAAAACAAAAAACAAAGGGCAGAGGGGATTTTAGCAAGTTTCAATAATAGCATCTCTTTTCCCAAATAGGTAGGAAACTGAGTCAAATTAATAAAAATAACACTAAATCCCAAATTGATATATGGTCAAAAGATATGAATAGGAATTTTTCAAAAGAAGAAATCAAAACTATCATTAGTCACATGAAAAATGTTCTAAATCAGTAATTATTAGAGAATTACAAATTAGAACAACTTTGAGGTACCACCTCATACACACAGCATAGATTAAGATGATAGAAAAAAAAATGACAAATCATATACAACATGTTGGAAAATAGATACTCAGTTCACTGTTGGTGGGGCTTTAACTCATCTATTCATTTTAGAAAACAATTTGGAACACATTCAAAGAACAATTGCTAGGACCCAGCAGTGAAGGCATGGTGAGAAAGATAGACTTTTAGGCTTCCCAAGAAAGCAAGAATGAAAGACACAAATATAGATGCATAGGTAGGAGTTCCAATGATTGATTGATTGGGCTCAAGCAGAATGTGGGATCTACCACAAGTTCAAGTTTTATTGAAAATCCATTCCAATATTTATAGAAATGTTTTCTCTAACAACTAAAAGGAATATTATCACATCATTGATAATCATATGCTCTTAAACATTATATCTTTCTAGGGGTGTAACTTTCTCACAGAAAATTATTTATGAAAAAGAAGTCAATCAAAACATTTCTACAAACCCAAGCAATTGAGGAATATTGCCAATAACTTGAGGATATACAGGAATTAGGGGGAAAGAGAGTCTAGATCATTTGGTCATGACAGTACAGAAGCTCTTTGGTCAACTAAATAATGAACAACTCAAGGATTATTATGAAGCAAACTTTCAGGAGATGGATTACAGCTAGATAATACTTTTCAATTGCTATTTTGAGATTCTGACCCTGCCATGGAATCCTGGGTAAACTCAAAAAGTATGTCTTTATGGCTGCTTTTTCTCAGTGGATTCAATTTGTCTTTGGGTTAATTCACATATCCTCACAAACAATAAAATTATGAATACCATTTGATATACCTTTGCAACTACTAAATCTGTACCCCACAGAGATAAAAGAAAAAATATAAAGGATTTATATGTAATAAATATTTCTGGCTCTTTTTGTATGGACAATGAATTTGAAGTTGAGGGGATACCCATCAATTGGGGAATGACTGAACAAGTTGTCATATAGAATTGCATTGGAATACTATGATAATAGAAGCAATGAGGGGAATCCATTAGGAAAAACCTGGGAAAACTTATAAGTATAAGTGATATATATGTATAAGTGATATTTTATTGCTTGCTTTCTCAACAGGTGAGGAGGCTGGAGAGAGGGAAAGATTTGGAACCAAAATAAAATTAATAAATAAAAATAATCATTAAAAAAAACATGCATACTCTATGATTCAGTAATATCATTCCTAGATCTATGCCCTAAATAGGTCAAAGAAAAAAGAAAATGACTCATCCGCACAAAAATATTTCTATTAGCAGTTTTTTTAATGACTAAGAATTGGAAACTTATGAGATACCAGTGAATGAAGGAAATGACTAAACAAGTATTTGATATGATAGAATCCTATTGAGTTATAAGAAATGATCAAGGAGATGGATTCAGAAAAAACCTGGAGGAGACATATGAACTGATTTAAAGTTATAGGAGCAGAATTAGAAGAATAATATACACAATAATAACAATATTATAAATATAACCAACTGTGATAGACAGTGATTGTTCAGAGTGATGATCCTCCATTACAAATCCACATGCCACAGATGTAGCCCACCAGCCATCTATCATTGTGGAATCAAAAATGCTTACTACATTCATATGAACCTGATGATTTCCTTAATTGTACTTTCCTTTATTGTTGATACTATACATATTGTTGTTTTGATTTGATTGTCTTTCCTCTGTTCACGCATCTGAATTAATAATATTTGATGTTTCCTGTATCTTTTCATTATCTGCCCTATACCTATACTACAGAATACTCTATTCCCCAGAGAGCTTTATCTCCAGAACTCTTGCCCTGAGTGGAAAAGACACACACACACACACACACACACACACACATACACACCACATACACACCACATACACACCACATATACACTTATGCATGCATGCACACATTCACATATTGCTAAGTGTCCTAAATGTCCTAAATGGTCCATTATATTTAGGTGGTCAGAGTCATGTTTCACTTAGTCATTTTCTATCTATCTGCATGCAACTTCTTCCTCTCCTCACCTTTTTGCTTTCCAGTTATGGAATCATAACTTTTTCAATAACGCCTTGGTACTAGAAAAGGTATTTCCCTTGTGGCTCAACTAACCATTCATGTAACAATCTGAAGAAAAAAAAATTCCATAGGCACCATTTCCATTTGTGTGAACAGTAACTACCTTCATCTTTGTATTTGTATCCCCAGTGTTTAGCACAATGCTTGGCAAATAGTAAGCCTTAAATAAATTATAATAATATTCCATTAAATTCATACCCCACAATTGTCTTGGTCATTCATATACCTCAAATGATGAGCATACATTTTATGTCTTTCTTCCTTCCTCCCTTCCTCTCTTCTTTCCCTCTTTCCTTCCTTCTATCTTTCTTTAGGCAGTCCCTTTTTGTTTCCTGTTACAAAGAGCTCTGCTATGAATATATTTGTATATATGCAGTTCTTTTTATCTTTGACCTTCTTTGTGTATATCCTCAATTCTGATAACATTTACCAGTAAATTCTACTCAACATAAGATTTAACAGATTTTTCTTTTTTATTAAACTGACTTACTCTTTGAGTAAACCAAGCAGTCAAAGGTTTTAAAATAATCCTTGGCTACATATTTCCTTTCAGTGAATTTGATATGAAGTCCTCAAGTACAAGAATTGTTTTTGCTTCATACCTAAAGTCCTTCTCAATGCCCAATAAACAATCTTACAAAGATTACAAGGGAAAGGATGGAAGGAAGGAAGGAAGGAAGGAAGGAAGGAAGGAAGGAAGGAAGGAAGGAAGGAAGGAAGGAAAGAAGGAAGGAAGGAAGGAAGGAA
>NC_058130.1:748550170-748576543 GCF_016433145.1 Gracilinanus agilis
GGAAGGAAGGAAGGAAGGAAAGGAAAAAGGAAGGAAGAAAGAGAGAGAGGAGAGAGGAAGAGAGGCAAGAGGGAGGTTGAGAAAGGGGAAAGGGAGAGAGAAGGAAGGAAGGGAGAAAGAAAGGAAGGAAGGAAGAAAGAGAGAGAGAGAGGAGAGAGGAAGAGAGGCAAGAGGGAGGTTGAGAAATGGGAAAGGGAGAGAGAAGGAAGGAAGGAAGGAAGGAAGGAAGGAAGGAAGGAAGGGAGGAAAGATAAAGTTCTTTTTCTCAAGGATCTTGCAATTCGATGGGGAAAACAACATTCAAATAACTACATATAAACACATTATATACAATGTAAAAGGAAGGTAATCTGGGCAAAAGTCACTAGAGAGGTGTGATGAGCTAGGAAGGGAGGACTGGGATAGATGTCTTTCAGAAGATGGTACTGGAACTGAGTTTTGAAGGAAGGCAAGGAAACCAGGAGGTAGGAGTGTGGAAAGGGAGCATTCCAGGCATGGGGATCAGTCAATCAAAGTGTGTGAAATCTAGTTACAGAGTATCGTATGTGAAAAATATGGAGGTGGCCAGTGTTTCTGGATCATAAAGGCTGTGGAGAGGAGTAAAGTGTGAGATGACTGGAAAGATACATCTTTCCTTAACTTTTTAGGTTACAAGAGAGGCAGCATCATACAGCTGACCTCAAAAGTAGTGTGATCTGGGTTCAAGTGCTGCCTCTGATATGTAATGCCTCTGTCTCCTTGGGCAATTCATTTAAGCTCTTGGTACCTCTAGTAACCTTGGTATTTTCAATTGCTGAACAGATGCCAGTTATAGTAAAGGTAGGTTCTTCACCTCAGCGGAAGGAGTTTCATACCTTAGTGATATCACAGGTAAGGACCAAAATGGCTTTTGCATGAACATGTATGTTATAAACATATATATCACGTGTTACACAAATACTAATATATTCACAATTACAGAGTAAACATGTGAACATTATTTGAACTACCTAAGCTGACACCAAAATATTAGCAATTCCTCTGTTTTTTATTTCTCTTGTAACAAAGCAAAATGTACTACAGAACTCAGAAAACAGCAATCAGCCAATAAATGAATGTTGGTTATTAAATTCGTAGGACTCTGTTTAAGACAACCTGACATGAGCATGAAGGAAAAAAAAATTCTTTCATGAAAGAGAAGAGTTTCAGTGTTGTTTTTTGCTATGAGTCATATTAATAAAAGCATCAAAACTGCCCCCAGAGAAGGTAATCTGAATTGAAAAGTATATATTTTAGGTTTTGTTGTTACTCATTTGTTTTAGTTGTATATGACCTCCTCATTACCTTTTTGGGGGTTTTCTTGACAAAGATATTGGGGTGATTTTTTCATTTTCTTCTCCAGCTCATTTTTACAAATGAGGAAACTGAGGCAAGAAGGGTTAAATGAATTTGCCCTCGGTCACATAGCTAGTAAATGTCTGAGCCAGATTTGAGCACAGGAAGAGGAAGCTTCTTAATTTCAAGGCCAATACTCTATCCTCTGCAATGCCTAGCTGCCCTCATATTTTAGGTAAAGATGATTTATAATGGACAGAATGATGGACTAAGGAGTAACAAGACTGTAGAATCATATTTAGAATTTTAGAGGCCATCTATTCCAATCTGGCCATTTAACAAATGAAGTCCCTGAGTTATAGAGAATTTCAGAGACTTGTCCAAAGCCATATAAGTAGTAAATGGAAGAGGTAAGATTTGAGCTTAGGTTCTCTGACTCCAAATCTAATATGGGAGGCATCTAGCTTGTAGGATTATAATGTATTTGTAAAATGAGCTTAGCAGAGTTCCTGGCACATATTAGGTACATAATAAATACTTGTGTATCCCTTCTCCCCTTCCTCCCATCCACTATACCCTAAGAACCATAGAATTTTTCCATCTGATATCTCTGAAGTCTTCCATATGTGCTACCTCTCCCATTTGAATGTGAACTCCTGGGAAGAAGGAATTCATTGCTTCAGATTTGTATTCTTGAAGCTTAGCACAGTGCTTTACACATAAGAAGGATTGAATAAAAATGCTCCATTCATTCAAAGTATATGCTAAGATTTTATCACTCTCAAAATATCATTTTGAAAGGTTTCTTTTTCCCTCCCTTACTGCTGGCAAGTGTTTGTTAGTCCTATTATGTGGTTGCTGTTTTTCCACATTTATTTTCTGGTTTTATATACTAGTAAAAAAATAAATAACATTTCACATATCTAATATATATGCATACTTATGTGTGAAACATGTAGATGCATATCTATCCTTGCATATATAGACATATATTTGGACATATGTTCATATTACATAGAATTCCCCAACCCCTAATTAGTACAGTAATGAATACATAATTCTTTATTTCTCTGAATAGCCCAAAAGAGTACTCAATGTTCATTTAACTAATTTTGTATTAATAGAAAATGTTTTCTACATCCTGTGAAGGGAGGTTAGAAGCAAATGGATCTGAAAGAAAAGCAATTTGTCAATTATATATCTGCAAGTGAAACCCATACATAGAATTCTAACTTTATATCAAAGAAGAGGCATCATTGTCCAAGTGCCTCTAGATACCCGATGCCCAGAAAAATCTAGTTCAATCCCCTCATTTTTTAAGTAAGAAAAGCAAGACTTGGAAAGTTTAAGTTACTTGCTCAAGGCTACTTGGGAAGCAACTACTTGAGGAGGGATTTGAACTGATTTCAGAATCAATTCTCTTTCCACTACCACCCTGCAATCAAGAAGCCAAAATTCTGTTGTTGTTGTTTTTTGGGGTTTTTTTGCAGGTCAAATCTCTTCTATTAAGAAATGGCAAGAAAAGGTTGCTAAACATTTATCAAGTACTTTTTCAAAATATATTTATTAGAACTTATTTGAACATCAGATATATCTGTTTTGCTAGCAAGAACCATTTATGCATTTGATATTGATAGTGCAAAACCAAAACAATGCCTAAATATAATGAGGATTGTTAAGGGGGAGCAGATGATAGTAAGAACAAACAGAAATTATTCTGGGGAGAAAAGAAGGGAAATGGATTATGTGTATGTGCAGCAGGCTGGGGTTTGGGCGAATAAGGAGGTGGAAAAGGAATATAGCCAATCAGATTAAGTGATGATACAAAACTAGGTACAATGAAATCCTTTTTACAAAATATAAATTCATAAGGAAAATATAGATGAGAAAAGAAGCCAGAAATTAGAAGAGAGGGAAAGAGATAGAAAGGGAGAGAAGGGGAGACAGAAGAAATGAAAAGAGATTAGACCAGAGAAATAATGAGAACAGGTGAGAAATAGAAATGGAATAAGAAAAAGGAGTTCAGCATAGAAAAAATATAAAGTGCCAAGCAGTGGAATAAACCTAAAAATACAAATTCAGACAAAAGGAACCTGACCTCAGGGAATTGACATCCTGGTAAGGGAATCAGCATATATAATATATGAAATATAACCTGAGAGGGATCAGGAAATATCTCCTGCACAAGATGGGATTTGAGCTTAGGTAGAAATTGCTAGCACTTGACAATAATTTCCTAAGGATTAAATAATGAGTTTGGAGATAGATTTCAGAATTGAGTTTTCCATTTGGAAAATGGCAGCCATGAACAGGCAGCCTACAACATCTTAATACAATAGGAAGACATTGACAAGTCAGTGAAAGGAGGAAGTTCTGTTATCCGCTCAGTGTATCTGACCTGACTTCCCTTGTATTTTTTTCTTAAGGTTTTTATAGGCTTTGTAACTTGTAGATGGTTGAAATCATATCTACATGAATGTTGGGAGTTTTACCTAAATTAAAAAAAAACTCCTAGTTTATAACTGAATGAATCTGTCACTGCATCACAGATGTCTGACTGATTAGTTCAATTTCTTTAAGAATCTGTCATTTTAGTAGAGAGTTTAAATATAAAAATTGGATTGATTGCAATTCAGTCAAATAAAATTAATAGATGCTTGTTCTTTATCCAAAGTTGCTATTGTTTGTCCTTCAGTTTTTTAAGAGGACCAGTAACATCACAAGACAATGTTTTGACTTGTGTGTGAATCAGATTTAAGTGAAATGGAGTTGCAAAAAGCCACCAACCTCATTGTCTCTTCTAGAGACATGGATGTCAAGTAGTAAGACAAAAGTCAGGGAGACTGTCAAATGGCTGGGATGCAGTGGATGACTTTGGTGTCGGATATGTGACTGAACAATTAATTCAGCAGCTTTCATGGCTACTGGAAAAAATTATTCTCATCTGCTCATCTGTGGGAAGTCTTAATTTTTTTTAATTTAGAATATTTCCATGGTTACATGATTCATAATTTTTCCCACCCCTCTTTCCTCCCCTCTTCCAGAGCTGACAATAAATTCCACTGGATTATATGTGTATCATTGTTCAAAATCTACATCCATATTATTCATATTTGCAATAGAGTGATCTTTTTTTAGCATCAAAACCCTAATCATATCCGCATCGAACTATGTGATCAATCATATGTTTTTCTTCTGCGTTTCCGCTCCCACAGTTCTTTCTCTAGATGTGGGTAGCATTCTTTCTCAGAGTCCCTCTAGATTGTCCTGAATCATTGCTTTGCTACTACTAGAAAAGTTTATTACATATGATTGTGCCACAGTGTATCAGTCTCTGTGTACAATGTTCTCCTGGTTCTGCTCCTTTCATTCTGTGTCAGTTCTTTCCAGTTCACATAGAAATCCTGTAGTTCATCATTTCTTTCTGCACAATAGTATTCCATCACCAGCAGATACCACATTTTGTTCAGCCATTCCCCAATCGATGGACACCTCCCCCCCCCCCATTTTCCAATTTTTTTCCACCACAATAAGCACGGCTATAAATATTTTTGTACAAGTATTTTTTTCCTATTATCTCTTTGGGGTACAACCCAGCAGTGTTATGGCTGGATCAAAGGGTATCTATTCTTTTGAAGTCCTTTGTGCAAAATTCCAAATTGCCCTCCAGAATAGTTGGACCAATTCACAACTCCAACAATAGTGTATTAGGGTCCCAATTTTGCCACATCCCCTCCAACATTTATTCCTTTCCTTTGTTGTCATATTGGCCAATCTGCTAGGTGTAAGGTGGTACCTCTGAGTTGTTTTTACTTGCATTTCTCTAATCAAGAAGTTAGAACACTTTTTCATGTGCTTATTGATAGTTTTGATTTCTTCATGTGAAAACTGCCTATTCATATACCTTGACTATTTGTTGATTGGGGAATGGCTTGACTTTTTGTAAGTTTGATTTAGTTCCTTATATATTTGGAAAATTAAACCTTTTTCAGAGAGTTTTATTATAAAAATGTTTCTCCAGTTTGTTGCTTTCCTTCTAATTTTGGTTGCATTGGTTTTATTTGTACAAAACCTTTTTAATTTGACATAATCAAAGTCATTCATTTTACATTTTGTAATGTTCTCTATCTCTTGCTTGGCCTTAAATTCCTTCCTTTCTGTGGGAAGTCTTCATATGCTTGCCAGGTGATTGGCTCTATTGAGCAGTAGGAAGTGCATATATGTAAGTTGTATTCACTGCCTGAACAATACTTTCCTACAAACTTTAGGTATTCATCTTGTTCATCTTTAATCCTCATCTATAGAAAATTTGAATTCCTTATGACTAGAGAATAATTTTTGTCTTTGCATTCCCATAGCTTCATATGATCCTTTGCATATTATAGATGTTTAATGAATATTTTGTTAAATTGGCTTAGATTGAATTAGATTGTATAAAAGATTTTTGAATTTTTTCCCAAAGTTTCAAGTGGTCTTATAATTTTATAAATTCTTCTGACTATAACAAATAATTAAAAAGGTGTGTGTGTGGGGTGGAAATCCACTTCTTACAAAGCCTCCTTTTAGTATCAAAATTCCTGAGTCCCAAAGTTCAACCCATTGGTTGTAAAGTTCTTTTTCTTATTTATATTATCATATGACCTCAGAAGCCATGTAAAATAATCTGCAGCTGATCAATAGTGCCCTTCAGCATATGTCCAACAGAGTCATCCAGTCTTTGCTTGAAGTCCTCTAGTCATTGGGAGCATGTGCCTGCTATCTGCAAAGGCAGCTCATACCCTTGTTAGATAGCAATTGTTCTTACAAGTTTTCCCTAAGGCTAATGCTGCCTCTCTACAACTTCACATTGCTTCCTCTGGGGCCAGAATGGAATTCAGCTAAAGGACCATGCATCTTGCCTGCTGGTAGGCATTTGGTACCTCCCCATAGTGCTAGACTGTGACTGTCATCAAATTTTAATTTAAGAAATAGAAATGAGAATGGAATGAAATGAAACTTCCTCCTTGTTTCCACTATCAGCACTTCTACTTCTTCAGTACTTTTAACATATTCAATAGTCTGTACTGGCGGTGGAGGCGATAGCCTTTCTCCTGAAGAAATCTAGTGACATTTCACTTTGAAAAAGAAATTCATTGTTCCCTTGAAATGTGGTGAACTGAAAGCAAGAATTCACTTTCATGTCTATAAGCAAAACTTTCAAAGAAACTTTTAAAATAATTGGACCAAGATCCAAATGATTTCATTTCCTTAAGTAATATTTCTTCCTTTATATTTGATCCACAGGAGATATTATTTTTTTAGATGAGTGAGGGAGAACAATAGTCAAATGCACATAATCCTGGCATCTCAGGCTGCCATGAGAAGGAGCAAAGGTAAAGCATAACTTTGACTGTGACACAGAAATGATTCAAGGAGATGCACATTTCATTATTTGCTTAATGGACAAAAAATGAAGATCACAATTCTTTCATTGCATTAGGGAATATGATTTTCCTCTAACATTTAGCTACAAAGGAAGTTGGTCTACTGCCCACAAGCAGGTTGTAAGTAGAGGGATATCAGTGTTAAAGATAAATTAGATATTTTTTCTGTTTGCCCGCATGAGGCAGAACTAGGAGATAAGACTGGAAGTTGCAAAGAAACTAACTTTGTTTTGGCATCAGGAAAAATGGACCTGCAATTTCATGTCTTATAACTAACTCCCAAGCAAAGAAACTCCCTCTATCAAGGTGTATTGGTTTCATCAAAGCATATATGGTCTTCATTCAGGAATTCTTAACTTGAGATCCATAAACTTTTAAATATGTATATTTTTGATAATTATATTTCACTATAATTTATGTTCTTCATACTCCTTTATATTTTATATTATGTGCTGAAAATAATAGCTAGTGTTTATGTGTTACTTTGTAGTTTTCAAAGCACTTTACAAATATTATCTCTTTTACCCTCACCATCCTGGGAGGCAGGTGGTACCATTTTGCAGATAAGGAAACTGAAGCAGACAGAAGTGAAGTGACTTGCCTGGGATCACACATCTAATAAGTTTTGTTATTTCAATCATATCTGATTCTTCATGGTTCCATATGGATTTTTCTTGGCAGAGATCCTGGTGTGGTTTGCCATTTCCTTTTCCAGATTATTTGACAGATGAGGGAACTAAGACAAACAAGGTTAAGTGACTTACCCAGGGTCACACAGCTAGGAAGTGTCTGAGGTCAAATTTGAAATCAAGAAGATGAATCTTCTGGACTCCAGGTACAGTGCTCTGTCCACTATGGCACCACCTAGTTAATGACTGACTGAGATCAAATTCCATCTTGGATCTTGTTCACTCCAAGCCCAATACTTTACTTACTGGACCACTTAGCCACTTCGGCACATTGCATGGTTTATCATAATTCAGAACATCATTGGGAAGGCTGCTTCAGTAGGTAGATATTTCAGTTGTATGTAGGCTATATCATATGAAATCATACTCCTGGACACAAGCAATTTGGGAGGAGAAAAGGATTAAAGATTTGCATAGCACCTACTATGTGCTAGGCATTGTACTAAGCCCTTTCGAAATATTATTTCATTTGATCCTTACCACCTTGGGTGGTAGGTGCTGTTATGATCCCCATTTTCCTGTTAAGAATACTAAGACAGATAGAGATTAAGTGACTTGCCCAGAGTCACACAACTAGTAAATATTCAAGCCTAGATTTGTACTCAGGTCTTCCTGATTCTTGATTCAGTGCTCTAACCACTATCCTAATTGCTTTAGAGTAAGCTCATAAGAAACAAAAAACAAACACAAAATAGGATAAAATATGCACATCTGATAGGAAACTATGTACTATGGAACAATGAATATCTAATAGAAAATAACGTATGACTGATAAATCCCCAGAGGTACATATATGATAATACTAATGCATAAAAATAAACATAAATGGTCAAAATTTTCAGAAGTAAAAAAATAAGAAGCATGCAATGATAATTAAACAAGCCCCAACATATCCTAAATATGCAGTTGAATACAAAATGAGCATCATATTCACAAACCTTCGTGTCATCATCTAGCAAGATGGGTAATTCCACCACAGTGCTGTTATTGCCCATTCAGCACCACTGGGCTCACATCTGGTTTACAGCTAAAACTTCCTCTAAATGTGCTCTCTTCTTGTTACAGTTTGAGCTCTTCTAGGCTAGAGGCTGCCTTGATTTTCTACGTGCATCTCTCGAGTTTAGCACAATCGCCTCTACATTTGTTTAGTCATTTTTCAGTTGTGTCCAGCTCTTCCTGGTCCCATTTGGGGTTTTTGTGGCATAGATACTGGAGAAGTTTGCCATTTCCTTCTCCAGTTCATTTTACAAATGAGAAAACTGAGGCAAACAGGGTTAAGTTACTTTCCCAGGGTCATACAGCTAGTCAATAAGTGGGGTCAGATTTGAACTCAGCAAGATGAGCCTTCTTTGCTCCAAGCCTGGCACTCTATCCATGTCACCAGCTAGCTATCCCTTTTGTACATAGCAAGTGTTTAATCCATTATGAATCCTTCATTTATACATACACTCATTCCCTTATTCATCACCAATTAGCCTGATCGCTTATGTGAAGGTTCTGGATCTTTCTGAATAATTCTTCTTTCTGTCCCTATAAATGAGCCAGTCATTAGTACAGGTAAATGATACCAGTAACCTAGGACCTACAGACCTGAACTCCCACACCTGAGCTTATGTTTGTCTCAGGTGTCTAACATCATTCTTTTTTTATTTTTTTTCTTTCAACCAGCATTTTTCTCTTATTTTTTTGGTTACCATTTATTTCTATTTTCTAATATATAACATATTATTACAATATATAACAGAACAATCATTTAATATTCATTTTTATAAATATATAATAAATTATAATAAATGTTTGTCAAAGAGAAACAAATTCTCATGTGAACCATGCCCCCAAACCTATATTTTATTCTTTTTTTCCTCCTCCCCCATTCCACCTCTTCTTCCTCCTTAAGAAGACAGGTAATATGATCTAGGTTGTACAAATATTAGCGTATAATCCACATTTCCCTGTTTATCACGTTGTGAAACAAGAGACATATTGCTCACACTTGAGAAAAGTTCATAGAGAAAATAAAGTGAAGAATTCTATGTTTCGATTTTCATTCAGATTCATTCTATGGCAGTGGATATTCTACTTGTCATGAGTCCCTTGGAGTTTTCTTGGTTCCTGCCTTGGTGATAATAATTAAGTCATTTACAGATGATCACGGTACACTATTATTGTCACTGTGGACAACATTCTCTTGGTTTTGCTAACTTCATTTTACATAACTTCATACAAGTCTTTCGGGATTTTTGTTTTTGTTTTGATTTTTTGGTGATCATTTGCTTTGTCATTTCTCCAGGCACAATTTTATTCCATTCCCCAATTGATGGACATCGCTTCAGTTTCTAGTTCTTTGCCCCCACAAAAAGAGCTGCTATAAATATTTTAGAACATAGAGTTTCTTTTCTTTTTTCCTTTATCATCTTAAGAAATAAACCTATTAGTGCTATTGTTGGATACAAAGGTATGTACAATGTTATAACTCTGAGCATAATTCCACTTGCTCTCCAAAGTGGTTGGATCAGTTCACAGTTCCAACAACAATGTATTAGTGTCCCTATTTTCCCACATCATCTCCAACATTAATTATTTTACCTCTTTATTATCTTAGTCCATATGACAAAAGCAAGAGGATGTCAGAGTTGCTTTTATTTGAATCCAATGGATTGCCTCTGCACACTGGAAGGCCTCTGTTACTGAAACACTTGGCAACAAGGAGATTAAGTGAAGATTTAGTCCTTCCTATTCTTCCCTATCTGAATCAAAGTCTACTTCAGTGCAAGGAAGGGTCTTTGTTTACCTTGGTAGAAAGTGTTTTCTCCATTGGAAAAAAAATGGTCTTCTGAACAAATTGTCACTCAGGCTCTTTATCACTGGTGGTCAGTTATTTCTCTTCATAGTACACTTAGCTAATTTTCCACATTTTTTGGCTCCTATTCATCAGGAAGTCTTATTCACTTAACCTATGTGCAATAGAAATTTGTGGTGTATTATTCCTATAGGACTCTCACTATTCTCTGAGGCGTTCTGAAAGATGGTGAAGTTGTCAAATCTTTCAACTACTTATGGCAAAGCTTTTTATTCATCTGCTAACCTGTGGGAACTTGAGAAATGAGTATTTCCTAGAAAGACTTTCACCTGGAAGTTTTTGACAATGAACTCATAAATGACACCTTTACTTGTTAGTCAGAACTCTTCTGACCTTAAAGCCAGACTATTGGTAGGGTTATTTCAAATGAAGTCTTGGTAAAAAGATGTCTTGAATAGTTGCACATTCTCTATGACTTGAGACTCCAAAGCACAAGTGGATAGGTTGGCATGGTTCTCAAATAAATATCAACAAGAGTAGTATAAAATCTGTGGTGTCATTCTTTATAAAATTGTACCCATGCACAACAGTTACCCATGATAGTTTCCCCAAGACTTCTGTTCAAATTTGCATTCTTACCATGATCATGCTACATGCTACATTGTGAAAACTCCAAGACTTTGGGTCTTCTTGCAATTCTAGACTTCTGGATCCCTGACAAAGTCAACATCACTTTGAATGGCTTGCCCTCAATATCTCTTTCAGGCCAGAACAAATCTTGGTGGGGAATCTACATACACAGAAATTACTTTAGCAATTGTTATCATTGAGTATGCTTGTGTGTGCCTAATAAAATGATTATTTACCACTAGGGTATTATTGATATTTTTACTAACTCCTTCCAGAGTTTAAAAAAATTGTATATAAGTACCAAAAGTTTGCTGTTAGTTGTATTCTCCAAATATGCAGGATGGAGTGATAATACTTTTCTTTGAGTACATTTCACACTTTTTAGTGACATTGGCTGCCATCTTGTGTGAGTATTTATGTATTTTTTTAGTAGCTTTGAGGCTCTCTCTGCATCCATATATCTAAGGATATAAGGTAATATTTTCATGGTCATACGGTGCTATATCTAACTCATGAAGCACTATCTGCTTTCTAGTACCACTTGTGAGATAATTTATAATCAAATATAATACTCCAATGAGTAGTTTCAATTTCTTCCATTGTCTTAACTATAATGTGTCTTCTATGGAATGGGATTTTTGTGTGTTAGGCTCATTTTCTTCCTTAATAGTTGGGTCCACCTACTGCTAAACTTTCTTAGCTTTCTGCTTTCACCAACAGCTGTCCAAAGACCACTGAGGATAAGAACACTGGCTCAGTGAAATAAGTCTGATCCCTTCTGCATGCATACTGTGTGGTGCATTTCCCAAACTGTCAGTTGAATTTTCTTTAACTTCAGTCCAACTCCTTGCATATCTCAGATAGCTTTAACTTTCCTGGACCTCAGTTTACTCTTCTGTATATTGAGGGAGATTGGATCAGATGGCTTTTGATGTCCCCTCAAATTCTGGGTTTAGGATCACAAGACATAACCATAACTTCAATATATTGCAGCCTTTGAAAAGGGAAGAGCACTTGAATTCATATCAATCTTCTATGAGCAACTGAACTACCTCCCTGGCAATACTACTCATGCCTGTCAGGCATCATCCAACTTGGTGATGGTAAAAATATAGCTTAGTGGATTAGGTCTCTCTGCACTTGAAATTTAGTTCCATACAACATAAATTTTAATTTCTTAGTGACAACCTATTTCAAAACCACCAGTCCAGTTTATATATGAAAGAATAAATCCATTAATGCAATCAGCTTCTGATGACCATATTAAAAGAACAATCTCTAGTCTTCCAGGCTAACAAATATATGCAAGACANCCCCCCTCTCTCTCTCTTTCCATTTCTCCCACTCTCCATCTCTCTCTGTCTCTCTGTCTTTCTGTCTATCTCTCTCTATTTCTCTCTCCATGTGTCTGCATATGTGTGCATCTCTCTGTCTCCCTCACAAATAACGTGTCTCAGAAATGGGATTTAAATCCAATTCTTCCTGGCACTCAGAGTAGCTCTCTAGCCACTCTTCCATGATGCCTTTCTACAGTACCACATGATTATGAGAATTGTATTCTCCCCTCCCATCTCCTCATAATAAAAGATTCATTAAAATCTAGTTTCCATTAATAATAAGTCTGGACTCCTGCAAATTAGTATAAACTGTATGTTCTTGGGCAAGTATTCAATTTCTCTGAGCTTCGGTTTCTTCATCTATAAAATGGAAGAAAATTGGATCATATGACCTCTATGATGCCTTTCAGGACTTAAACTATACTATGACCCCTAAGACTCTTTATAACTCCATTTTCTAAATTTTATGATTTACTGGTTGGTGGGGTTGGTGGTAGTGTCTTGGGGAGGGCAACACTGTCTATTAACAATTCTTTTCTGGTTCTTCTCTGTCTTAGGGAATGAGAAGAAAAAAATCTTTGAGCTAAGAAAAGCTCGAAAGACAAAACTAAGCTCCTTTAATCCATTTAAGTTTAGGAAGAACTGAGAAATAGGATCATGTTGTTTTGTTTTTATTTTTTTCACACTATGCGAACAAGCCTGGTTGTCCCTGAGCATTTCCAATAGCCTTGCAGCTGTCTTTTGGCTTTCTGGAATAGATCCACTAAAGTTTGTCTTTCTGGTTTAGAAATCTTTGCTTCATTCCCAGTCCAAATCTCTGACACAGCCTCTCGGCCACCATCTGTCACCAGGTTTACTCCTGACTGCTCTGTTTCCCTGACTGGTCAGTCTCTGCCACAGGCTTCAGACATCCTCTCCTCTGCATAACAAGAAGCCGGTCATTTCTCTATAGACCCTTTGCTTCTCTGGCTCATCTAAGATTCATTTGCCATTTTGTTTTTATTACCAAACCTCAAAGCATTAAATTTTCTGATTCCATCTCATCCTTTCCTTGACACAAGCCTAGTCTTACTTCACTTCTCTATCCCTGGTCAGGTCAGAGCAGCTTTAGTCAGACTAAAATTTATAGTATAATAGATAAAGAGTTAGAAGAGGACTTGGGTACCTTTGAGTCCAACTGACCCATTGTAGGATGATGAAACTGAGGCTTAGAGAGAGTAAGTGACTTGGACAGGGTCACAGAGTGTATAAGCTAGGATTTGAACTCAGATCTTCCTGACTCTGTGTCTAGTGTTTCATGCACTACATCTAGTTACTTCTTTTTTTAAAACCCTTACTTTCCATCTTAGAATTGGTTCCAAGGCAGAAGAGAGGTAAGGGCTAGGCAATGGGGGTGAAGTGACTTGCCCAGGATCACACAACAAAGAAGTGTCTGAGACTAGATTTGAACACAAGATCTCCAGTCTCTAGGCCTGGTTTACAATCCATTGAACCACCTAGTTGTCCCCCAGGATACTTCTTCCAATTCACAAATGATGAAACTGAATATCTAAAAACATCAGTGATTTGTCCAGTGTCCCATAGCTAGTAAATTGCTGTGATAGTATCTGAATGTGAGTCCTCTCTGAGTCTATTGTTCTATCCAAGACACCATGATGCTTTTCTAAATCAAGTTCTGCACCTGAGTATAAGATTTGATCTCTGCCCTCAAAAAGAACAGAATCCAATGTGGAGTATAAACCTGTCATATTAAAAAAGCAACTGTGATAATATGTTATAAAATAGCACCCAAACCATAAATCTGGGGCATGATGTTTAAATATGGATTCCACATTTTGGGGAAGAATTATTACCTGGAGTTCATCCACTATTAGCTTGCTACGCTAAATCAATGATCCCATAATTTTCAATCTCTTCTCCATTAGTTTATTCTTCTTTTCCTATACATGTGCTCAGGTTTTGACATTTTCAAAAAGCTTTTCTCTGGCCTGGCATCCCATGTCATTTCTTTCAAAACTAAACTCCTTTAACATTTGATTTGCATAAGCTGCTCCCACTGCCTCAGCATCCATACTCTCACCCACGTAAATCTGTCACAGAACATGCAGAAGCATCTCTGGGAGCAGAAACCAAGGAAGAGGTCCCTTGCAGATGCAGAGATCAAGCTAAGACTAGGTTGTTCTTTTTAACTACATAGTGACCCCATCCCTTAATGGAATGAACTCAGATACAATAGAAAAATTACTGCATTTATAATTATAGGACCTGAGGTCAAATCCCAGCTCTTAACAGTTTCTGCCTGTATTTTTGTTCAGTTGTTTCCAAACATGTCCAAGTTTTTGTGACCCCATTTGTTATTTTTGTTGTTTTCATTTTTGCTTTCTTTGCAAAGATACTCACATGGTTTGCCATTTCCTTCTCCAGCTTATTTGACAGATGAATAAACTGAGGCAAACAGGATGAACTGATTTGCACAGGGTCACGTAACTAGTAAGTGTCTAAGGCCAGATTTGAACTCAAAATATATAACTTCCTGACTCCATTCTACCCATTCCATTACCTAGTTCTCTCTTTATACCTGTATGCCCTTGGACAGATCATTTCACTTCCTTATATCTTAATGTCTTCATCAGTAAAATGAAAGGGTTGGAAGAGATAACCTTTTAAGGGTCTTTTAAGGGTCTGCATCTATGATCTTACTAGGGTTTCATCATATATAAATATATATACATATACACACATAGGGTATGATTTTATATCTATATATACACATACATACATATATTCAGTTATGTATAACCATTACTTATAGACATATACAGTTTTACATATTTGTAAGTACACAGTTATATTTATAAAGTTGTAGAGAGAGTAATTCATTCAGCTGACAAAGCAGCACCTAAAACATGCAAGATTCTTTCCCAGGTGCTGAAGAAGATGAGCAATTTCATTTATTGGCAATGGTTATATAAACCAAGCCAAGAAAAAATATGAGGATATGAGGATATGAGGAAAAAAAGTGTTGTTGTTGTTATTGTTTTAATTTTGAAGAGGGCACTAAAAATAGGAATGAAGAAAAAGGAAGTGGGCAGTGGGAGTAGCAGCAGCAATAAGAAAAGGAATGACAAGAAGAAAAACACTCAAGAATTGACAATGATGAGAAGTGAGAAAGAAAAAATTACCATGAGTCAGAAGAAACAAAGAGGAAAAGTAGAACTTTTAATCAGTTCATTTACAAATAGCAATTAAATATCTAGCCTCATATTTAACTTAGTATCTATTCAGTTCATAGAAAAAGGTAACATCTTGTGTTTGTGTTAAGAAAATAGAGTTCACAAGTTCTGTATGGATCTAGGTCTAGATTGTTCTAGAATCTAGGTCTAGAATGGTTCATGTGAAAAAGAATGAAATATGAGCTCAGTGTGGTTCAACAGGGTGGTATGGTAGCCAGTAGAGCTAAGGCATTCCTAGGCTGCCTTACAAATGGAGCAACTTAAACGAACCTGTCTAGTATAATGAGTGATATAATTTTATACTCCTACAATTATTTACCTCATTAGTGCTCTAGAGACATTGAGAAAGTTCTTCTTTCAGACACCGACTTGTAGAATTCATGCAAGACTTCTTTATCCTCAGGCTTCCTCCTTTCAATTAAAATAATTGGACTAGAAAGGTGACCATCTGCTGTATTTAGCCCTGGTCTGACCACATCTAGAGCATTATATTCAATTCTTGGTGTCACATAGTAATTGATGACCTGGAGTATATACAGAAGACAGCAAATAAGAGACTTCCTCAGCTATAGACCATGGCATGCAATATACAGTTGATTGAAGACCCAATATTTGGTTCAGAAAAGAGCAGACTTGGAGGAACATTAAGTCAGTTAATAAACTAACAAGTTTATCGCTATTGGTAGTAATGCTACTACTACTATTACTATTAACATTTATATAAACTTAAAAATAAGCACAAGTTCCTACTAATACTACTACCTTTTATATAGCGCTTAAAAGACATATATTACATTACTCCTACTCCTACTACTATTTATAACTAACATTTATATAGAACTTAAAAATAAACATTTATAAAGTGTCTACTATTACTACTACTACTAGTAATAATTTATATAAGAATTAAAATAAACATTTATTAAATTCCTCCTTTGAATAATAATCATCATAATTAACATTTGTATAGCACTTAGAAATAAACATTAAAGTGCCTACTACAGCTATTATTATTACTACTACTACTACTAGTTATGTAACATTCAAATTAAATATTTGTTAAATGCCTCTTTATCCTAATAATAATAATAACTAATATTTATATGGAACATAAACATTTATTAACTGTCTACTATAACTTCTACAAATAATAGTAACTAATAGTTATATAATGCTTAAAATAAACACTTATTAAATGTCTCCTTCTAATAATAATTATTAAAACTTATATAGCACTTAAAATAATTTTTATCATTATTATATATTCTCAAGCGCCTAATGCTATTTATATAGCAATAAAATAGACATTAATTAAGTGCCTATAACTACTTCTGATAAGTCATATAACAACCAAAACACTTCTTAGCAATTGGAGCTATTCAGTGCTTGAACAATCTGGTCAGGTAACTGTAGGTTTTTTTCTCACTGGAGTTCTTCAGAAATTTACATGACTCATGAGGCTGTTGCATATATCAAATGAGATAACATACCCTTAAAACATTTTCTAGAACTTTAAGCTAGCTATCATAATGATGATATTACAGTGTATTTGAAAAGAACAGCAAATAGTCCAATATGACTGGTCCATAGTAGATGAGGAGAGAAGGAATCTTTAAGAATATAGGTAAATTGAGGATTCTGGGAAGATGGTGGCTTAGACAGAGCAAAACTTCAGACCTTTATACCCTTCCACACTGAGATAAAAAAAAAGAGGAAAGAAAACCAAATCTAACAACAGGACAGAGCTGGAAGATCCTCCTGCTAGACATCTCATGAGGTACACCAAGAAAAAGGCCTGAATTATTGAACTGTTGGGTTTGAGGGTAAGGATAAAAGGGAATCCCAGGACCCCTCCCCCATGTTCTGTGCTGAGTCTCCAGCGGCTCCTAGAATCTCTGGGCAGGCAAACACACTGGTTCAGAGAGAGGGCCTTGCTGGCACAGCTGAGCCAAGCTCAGGGCATTGAACACACATGTCATGGAGGCAACTAGAGGAGAAACACAGATAGGGCACCCTAGACACAGGGAAAATGCTCCATCTCCCCCCATCCCCTTCTCTGGAGGTTTTAGCCTCTGGGCACATAAAGCTCTATAGATCAACCTGCCCTGGCTTAATCCCATCAATAGGATAGATAAGAAGTCTTCAGAAGGCATGAAACGCCAACACCCCCTCCCCCATAGACTGCAGAGAAAGTAGCTACATACTTCTGATGCCAGCTGGGGAAAGTCTTACATCAAAGCTCATTAAAACCATCTGATTAACCTAATCAACCAGCAGAGCAGAGAAAATGCCCATTCAGGACAAAATAGCCCAAATCCAAAGTTTCAGCAAATAATCAGAGAAACAAGATTACAGCCAAGTACAGGAGGGAAAGAAAGAAAAAAATATGATTAAACAACAGAAAATCAACAACTAGAAGCAAATTACCTCACAAGGCAGCAAGAATCTATAAAACAAAATCAAAAGAATGAAAAATTTGAGGAAAATATGAAACACCTCATTGACAGAACCTCAGATCTGAAAAACATATCATGGAGAGACAATTTAAGAATTATTGGTCTACCAGAACATCATAACAAAAGTAAAAGCCTGGACATTATCCTACAGGAAATTATCCAGGAAAACAGCCCCAGCATTCTCAAATAAGAGGGAAAAGTTAAAATTGAAAGAAAACACAAATCACCTCCTACATTAAATCCACAACTGACGACTCTCAGGAAAATTATAGCCAAATTCAAAAACTACCAGACCAAGGAAAAAAATATTACAAGCTGCTAAGAAGAAGTCATTCAGATACCAGGGAACCATAGTTAGGATAACACAGACTCCGGCTGCATCTACATTGAAGGACAGGAAGATATGGAATGTAATTTTTCAGAAAGCAAGAGAACGGGGTCTACAACCAAGAACCAACTACCCAGCAAAACCAACTATATTCTTGCAGAGGAAAGTATGGTCATTTAATAAAATTGAATACTTCCCAGCATTCATAAAGAAAAGACCAGACTTAAACAGAAAATTTGATGTTCAAACACAGAACTCAAGAGAATCACCAAAAGATAATTAAGAGAGGAGAAAAAAACAAAAAAACAACTTTTTTTAAGGGACCCAATAAGTTCAAATGATTTGTTTCCTATAAGAAAAAATGATATTGGTAACTCTTAAATATTGTTATTATCACCTGGGTAGCTAGAAGTATACTTAGAAGGAACAGTGACAAACTGTATTGGATGAATTCTCAAGACATATATATGTATATATATAAACTAGAGGAAAAAAGAGGATAATATTAAGAGAAATGGGGAAAGAGACAAAATGGAGTAAATTTATATTCCATAAAGAATCACGTGGGGGGAGCCGGGGAGAAGACCAATACACTGGAAGGGTAAAGAGGTTAGAGACAGGAAGTACTTAATTCTTAAGTGCATTGTAATTAACTCAAAGAGGGAAGAATAATCAGATCCATTGGGGCAGAGAATTGATTCATGGCCTATAGCAATGATTTCCAACATGGGCACCACTGCCCCCTGGTGGGTGCTGCAGCAATCTGGGGAGCAGTGATGGCCACAGGTGCATTTATCTTTCCTATTAATTGCTATTAAATTTTTTAAATTTAATTTCCAGGGGGCTAAGTAATATTTTTTTTTTTTTGGAAAGGGGGCAGTAGGCCACAAAAGTTTGGGAACCACTGCCCTATAGAGAAGTAAAAGGGTAACATTTGGAAGGGTGAGGAGGAAAGTAATACTGGGGAGGAAGAAGCTTAAAAACACCCTAAAGAAAAATAAGGTGGGATAAGGAGGGAGGGGTGAGAAAGGGAAGTTAAAATAAGGGAGGGGATTAGGGGGACTGATTTAAAAAAAACACTGATATAGAAGAAAATAGTGAAAGAAGAAAGGGCACCACAAGGAGAGGGAATTGAAATGTTGAGGAATACACAGTTGATAATTATAACTCTGAATGTGAATGGGATGAACTTGCCCATAAAACAGAAGCAAATAGCAGAGTGGATTAGAAACCAAGAATATAGGAAAATTAGGAAGGGATCAGATTATGAAGAGCTCTAAATGATAAGAGGAGTTTATAAAAAGTGAGGGGGTTGGACTAGGATGTGTCTAAAAATTTTCCAGCTCCAAATCTCTGGCCTTATGACCTCATGGACTTGAAATGTAACTTAAAACTCAATACCGTTTCTTTCCTTTTTTTAAAAAACCCATTCCTTCTTTGAATTAATGCTACATATTGGTTCCAAGGCAGAACAGTAAGCGCTAGACAATCTGTCTTAAGTGACCTGCCCAAGGTCATACAGTCAATTTAATTTCTTGACTTCCGTTTCACACCAAAGGAAGGATACTTTGTACTTGAACACTAACTGCTTTATTCTGTTAACAAGCATATTTTGGGTTGGGTACAATAACTGCCTCAGTAGTTATTGAGTTGTTTAGGCTTACACGAGAATATTCGATCAACAAGTATGTTTGACCTTCAAAAATCTCCTAAGTCACATAGATGTAAACATATAATTACTTACATATGATCTCTCCAATTCAAATATTTGCTCTTTAAGGGCAGGGACCTTATGTGTTCCTTTTCTTTATTTCTCTAATACATAACACAATACCTGGCATACAACAGGCATTTAACAAGTGCTTCCCTGATTTCCCCACCCCTGTTTAACTAACTAGCATAGAAATGCCACCACATTATAATCCCCAATTTCCCTCTGGCCATTCTAATTGAGTGTCTATCGTATGACCAGCATAACTATACAAACTCATGATTGCTTTCCTGATAAGGTCTCTAAGTTGAGCTGAGAACATTCTGCCTTTGGACACCAGCTTGTAGAACTCCTGGAGGACTTCTATATCCTCAGCATTCCTCCTTTCAATGAAAATAATTGCACCTAGAGTTTTGCCACCAGCCTGTAATAGAACTTTTAATGATAATACACAACTTGGGAGGAAACGTGTTAGGAGATGATGAAATGTTAGCATCTGTCATAACTCTGAAATCAATTCCAGCTCCACGTGCCTGACATAAATTAGGTACTCGGGGGAACAAGCTTCCCCCAGCTACATAAACATACCTCTCAATGACCCAGAGGAAAACACAGTAGTTACTTATGAATTAAGGCAGACCCAACTTAGTCTATTAATCCTTGTGATCTTGACAAACAAGGGGAAGATAAATATTAGAGTCTTATGAACACTACACAACCGAATTGAGCCCCAAACGGCCGTACTGTTATGCATCATTGGCTAACATTACTAACATATGCACCGCAGTATATGAACCCTTTGAAAGTGCTTGGGGCCAAACAGCACTGCAGTAATCATTGTTCATAAAAATGGATATGTCGTACCCAGAAACTAATATTCCAAAGCATAGCAGTAAATGGAGTATAAATATAGCATTGAATGCCACAAAACACTGTTATACTCTCCCTACTGCATACTCTTCTCCCTACCAAGCCCATTCCCAGAAATTAGGGAGCATATGTTTCCATTTTCTATTTATTTTTAATTTTTTTTATTATAAAGGTATTTGCTTTCCAACTAATCATGGTTTCTCCCATTTATTTGAAATATTTTTTCCTATCATAGGGCCTTTTAGAATGGAGTTATTCTGGCTCTTAGCTCAAATATTTATAGGTTTAGGGCTTGTGGTGATTTATTTCTATTTGTTTTTAATTTTCTTGCTCCATGTTTCCAAAAGCACCACACATTGTTATGAATGGCTCCATGCTAAATTATGTAGAGGGGCCACATTGCTCCACAAAACCTGTTTTTGATGAGATTATTAAAACGATGACAATATGAATTACCATGGCAACAGAAATATAAATCCAGAACCCACTTTATCCTCTAGAATGAAACTATCTCTTCTTTCTCTTAAAGGTTCAGCCACGAGGTTATCTTCAACATGAAGTTCTTGGGGATTTTAAGGACCTAAAACACATTTACGTGGCCTGGTCTCTGAGTCTCCAGAAATTGATTTTGGTGAGTAATATGGCCAAATTGTTTTGGCTGCCCAGTATGGAGACATGAGTGTCTTCTTAAGGCCACATTCAGAAAAGGGTTCACATGACCATCGTAAACAGGCTATTTCCTAAACCTCAGAGGGTGGTCATGAAAGGCCACACTGTAAAGGAATGTTCCCCTTCACTGGTGAATTCTTTTTTTCCTGAGCCTCTGCCTGAACAACATCAGTGTTTCCATAGTAACTAATGCATATAAAAAGGACATGAGTAGAGAGAAAAGGAAAAACAAATATCCGAAGCCCCATAAACAAAATATATGTTTAGAAATATACATATATGGCATCAAGCTCTGTTAGGTTCTCTTGTTCCTGGTTTGTCAGGAATCATAAATCATTTCTTTCATTCAACCAAAACCACACAAAAAAAGAGGTGACTGCAGCCTACTTCCTTATATATTCTCTCTTATGACATCAGCCACTTTGGAGAAAGGGCCAAATATGATAAGGCCAAAGAAGAGAACCCAGATGGTGAAGAGGACGGGACACCCTGCCACCCAACTAAATGGCAAAAATGCAAGGCCATAAACTTTTATTAAGTGATTACTATATGCCACAGGGTATATGGGTATTCCATGAGGACTAGTACCTTTGATGTGAGGTTTCGCCAAATCTTTTCAGGGCTCTTCATCCATCTTTAATGTCCACTTTTCATTCAACTCTATCTTGTGGCTCTAAGAAGCTGTAGCCCTCACAGTAGCCCCACTCTGGTTAAACTGTCTTAGAAAACAAATTAAACCAGGTTGAAGGTAACCAATAGGACTCAAGTCAGTAGATGAGTTCGGGAGATGTCTACCCCAAGTAGTGAAGGATGGAATGGTGGATGAGAACAATTTATTCCAATAGTCCTGAAGGTATGGGAAGTAGACACTGTGGGACACTTCAAATTTCGTTAGACATTGAAGATGCCAAGGTCATTCACTGCATCCTGGGCTGTTTCCAGTCATCTTGTTTTTTGTCTTGCCACTAGACTTTGATGACTCTGGAAGACATTGAAGAGGCTGATAACTTCGTATAAATCTGCCTCAATTAAATCTAATTCATAAGCAAGTCAAGATATCACCCCATGATATCCCTGGTCCTCTTCCAAAACTAAGGATGAACAGCAACATGGCAGACACTGCATTAAATGGGGAAGATACAAATACAAACAAAAAAGTCATTCCCTATCCTCAAGGAGATTACATTCTAATGGGAAAAGACAATATCTAAAAGAGAGCTGAAAAGGGTATTGGGAGTTGGGGGAAAAGGTGAAGATGGTGGCACAAGAGGATGGTTTTGAAGTCCAGAAAAATCAAGAGCAGATATAGGAGAAGAATGAAGTTTGGCTGACCTAGACTCTGCCACAGAATGGAGGCTCCAGAAGGAACTTACCAAGGGGATTAGGGACCTACATGATAGAGGAATATTCCAGGATGAGAATGGCTGGATGGACCAAGGGGTGGAGGTGGAGACAGTGACTGAAAGAAGTTCCAGGATAAGACTTCCAACTGTTAACAATAACAGCCATAGCAGTTGTATGCAAGGCCTTGAGTGGGAGTCTAAATATTGAAAGATAAAAATGAAGCAAGTCTCTGCCATCAGGAAATTTGCATTCTATTAGTGGATAAAGCCTGCATCTAAGTACTTAAACACAAAACAGCTAAAAATTAAAAGGTCATGTAACATTGAATAGTGGATAGAAGGCCGGGCTTGAAAGCTGAAAGACTCATATGGAAGTTCTACTTCTCACCCATGCCAGGATCAGAATATCATTTAGAGCTAATAGAGACTAGTTATTACAATCGTATCATTTTACAGTTAAGATTTAAAAAGGTAATTTTCCTCACACAGATGAGTAAACTGAGGCACAAATAAGTTAAATGACTTGCCTAAGATCACATTACTGGTAGAAATACAAAGTCAGATATGAACTCAGGTCTTCTGGCTCTGAGATGAGTACAATATTCATTATGGCATGTTGTCAGATCATTGGTAGACCATTTTACCTTCTCAGCACTCCCAGCCAATTTCCAAAATATAAAGTTGCAGAGAGCAGTCAATCTATTCTGGTGGAGGGTCATCCCATATGTTCTTTCCCCCTAAATCTTACCTCTTTGTACCTTCTCTTTTACATCTGAGGTCAACACTTCCTAAATTTGGATATCTGCCCGACCTAGCCAGAATAATGTATAATCTCAGGCTTACAACCTAGGGGTCATCCTTATTTTCTCTCACCACCATACCTCCTCTGTATATAATCTGTTGCCAAGATTTCACTGTTGAGATATCTCACAAATATGTCCCCTGCTCTCCTCTGACTCTGATATCATTCTGGTGTAGGCTTTCATCATTTCATACCTGGATTGTTGCAATATCCTGTAGTGAGTGTACCTGCCTTCATTTCCTCCCCATTCCATTCTGTCTTCCATCCAGACACTAACATCATTTTCCAAAGGGAAAATTCTGATTCCTATCACTCACAACCACACACACACACACACACACACACACACACACACACACACACACTCAATATAGAATCCCATTGGCTCCATAATTTCATGATCAAATACAAAATGTTCTGTTTGGCATTTAAAGCCCTCTGTAGGCCGGCCCCCTCTTACCTCCCCAGTCTTATTACACCTCACTCCCCCAAAGTCATCTTTGATCCAATGACACTGGCCATTTGGCTGCTTCATGAACAAGACCCTCCATCTCTCAGTTCTGGGCATTTTCTCTGACTGTCCCCCATGCCTGGAATGCTCTCCCTCTTCCTCTCTTGACAATTGACCTCTTTATATTCTTTAAGTCCCAAATAAAATCCCACCTCCTACAGGAAGCCTTCCCCAACACCTCTTAATGCCAGTGCCTTCTCTCTGGTAATTATTTCCTTCTTATCCTATCTATAGCTTGTTTTGCATTATTTGTGTTTGCATGTTGTCTTCCCCTTTAGTTATAAACTAATTGAGGACAGAGAGTTTCTTTTTCCTCTTTTTGTATCTTTAGCACTTGGCACAGTGCCTAGAACATGGTAAGTGGTTAATAAAAGTTTACTGAATTGAATTAAGTCTTGGTAAAAGACTTATGAGATATGAGATAATATATTATTCTGGCTAAGTCAGGTAGATGTCCAAACCTGGGAGTATCTGCTTCCATGGCAAAGTCATAATTAAATTATCAATATTTGTGTCCCAGGGCAAGTGGAATAAAGTACACAGCTGGGGGTTGGGGGAAGAATTATTTCTAAGTGTGATGCATTCAGAGAAAGTAGATGAGCACAGGTTTGTAACATCATGTATTAGAAGAGATCTAGTACAATTCTGTCATTTTCAACCTGAAAAAATGGAGGCAAAGGGAGATGAAGTAAATTGCCCCAAGTCTCACAAATACTACATTCATGGAACTTTGTATTTTAAAGAATTACAATTACTAACTAGTTATTTATATCAGCTTTTCCAAAGAATTGTAAGTGTTCCCAATGCCCTCTGCATCTCAGTTCTTGGGAAAAGATCCCAGTGGTCTTAGTTAATGCTCTGATCATTGATGCCAATGATTCTTACCTGGTCCTTTACTATTAACAGCTCAATTTATTAAAAATTAATTATGTACCCTGTTTTATATTTTAGCTAAAGGATTATAAGATGGGAAAGGACATAATCATTATCTTCAAAAATCTGATGGTCCTTGATGACATAGGATATATTTAATTATATATATATATATATATATGTATATATATATATATGTGTGTGTGTGTGTGCATATGCACATGTGTGTACTTGCATATATCAGTTATATATTTAAACATGCATATAGTTTGATATTTACAACATAATATAAAGTGTAGTGGGAGCAAAGGATGAAGTGCAAAATAAACTAGGAAAATTGGGAGAGGAAGAGAATATTTTTTGCTGGAAATGAGTGAGGGATTCATTAAGAAGACACTCCCAAGTTTGACTTGGACATGAGAAAAACAAAGTAAAAAATATTTATGCTTATCTAGGAGTTATGATTTGTAGTCCTGCCTTCACTGCTGGCATCCTAGCTTTATTTTCTGGGGAACTTTAATAATATTCTATATAAAACTGTACATTTGTTATTATTGTGAGGGCTCCATGAAAATAAAGCAGATCCAATACCCCATAGACCATTTAGATTTTTTCTTTAATTCAACAGATTGTTATTTTGGCAAATGAAGGGATTTTAGCATGAAAGGTGCTTTGTAAATTGAAAAGCCCTATATGAATAAGAGGTTGTTTTTATCATTGCTGTTGTTGTTGCTTTGTATCGTTATGAAATGCAAAGATGGTCTTGGGTAAAAGGAAACCTGATTTCGAATCTAACCTCTGACATATACACGCTAGGTGACCTCTCCAATATTCCATCTGGCTGTCGCTAAATATTAACTCATGTGATTCTTAAAACTTGAGAGTTAGATACTATTATTTTCCTAATTGTATGGTTGGGGAACTTGAGGCAAAAAGAAGTTAAATATATTCCCATTATTACATGAGCTAAAGTATCTGATGGGATATTTGAACTTGGCATCAGACCAATGAGCATGATGATAGATAGACACATAGATAGATAGATAGATAGATAGATAGATAGATAGATAGATAGATGGATGGATAGATAGATGGATGGATGGATGGATAGATAGATACAAAGATGCATAGATGCATAGATAGATACATAGATAATTAACTGTATACATTCTGTCTCTATTTATACATACTGGATAGATAGGTAAATGGACAGACACACAGATAGATACATAGATAGACAGATGATAGGGAGAGAGAAAGATGTAGGCACATAAATAGCTCTATAGATAGATGGACAGAGAGAGAATTTAAATATATAGATAAAATTGGCAGATAGGGATAGAGAGAGAGAGAGAGAGAGAGAGAGAGAGAGAGAGAGAGAGAG
>NC_058130.1:748580201-748597451 GCF_016433145.1 Gracilinanus agilis
CACTAATGGTGTTCACTCAGTGCATGCAGCCCTGAGCTAGGTAGCAAAGAGCACTCCGCCAGCCTGAGTAGCTTTGTCTTCTGTGACAAGATCGTCTGCCAAATGGCACAGCCCTTCACTGAGGAGAAAGTCAGTTGGATATGGGCTGTCAGGAACATGAGACTGACATGAACGTGAGAAGCTGCCTGTCTTTTCATGCTAGCAATGTGTTTTTGCTAGATTGAGGTTGGCATGTAAGTAGCCTGAGCTTAAAACCCCAGTGATTGTTACTCAAAGCATCTTTTATCTTTGGACTTCTTTGTTCTATGCAAGGCTAAAAAGAGGGGAGGACTTTGCTCTGGTGTCCTGTGTACTTGCAGCATTTCTAAGCAGAGGTCTTATTGAAGAATAATGAATAAGAAGCAGACTCTCATTCTTCTCCAGAATATGCACTAAGTCTGTTTTCTAAGTGGATGGAGGAAATAATAATGATTATTTTTTAAACCCTTACCTTCCACCTGAGAATCAATACTCTTGGAGGGGGGTCATCAAAGTGGCTCAGTGGATTGAGAGGTGGGAGGCATAGAAGTGGGAGGTTCTAGATTCTAATCTGGCTACAGACACTCACCCACTGCCTAACCCTCACTGCTCTTCTGCCTTAGATGAAGGTAAGGATTTTTTTTTAAAGAAAAAGAACCGATAGTATATATTAGTTTTAAGGCAGAAGAACAGTAAGGGGTTATGGGACAACTAGGAAGTGTCTAAGATCAGATTTGAACCTAGGACTTTAAACTTGGTTCTCAATCCACTAGGTGACCTAATTGCCCTCATAAGAAAAATAGATAGATAGATAGATAGATAGATAGATAGATAGATAGATAGATAGACAGACAGACAGATAAATAGATTGGTAGACAGACAAATAGATAGATAGATAGATAGATAGATAGATAGATAGATAGATAGATAGATAGATGATAGATAGATAGATAGATAGATAATATATGTATAAACAATTATATATAGGACATATGCCCTATATATAATTTTTTTTAAATATAAGTATCAGGAACAGAGTGAGTAGAGAAATAACAACGGTTCTTATTTAGATCTGTGTGAACTTGGGCAAGTCATTAACCTTCATATACTTACTAGGTATGACCCTGGGCAAATCACTTTACCCTATCTGCCTCAGTTTTCTCCTCTGTAAAATGACCTAGAGAAGGAAATGGCAAAACACTAGTATCTCTGCCAAGAAAATCCCACGCAAGGTCATTAAGAGACAAAAACAATGGAAAACAACTGAACAACCACTGTTAGATTACAGATAGCTACAAGAAATTAAAAGACCTTTGCCTTGATTCTTAGTTCTCTTGACTAGCTGAGAGAACACCTTATGTCACCTCTGTCTCAGTTTCCTTATCTGTAAAAGAGGTATAATAATTGTTGTTTTAACTACTTCAGGGATCTTTTAAGGATCAGATGAGATCATTTATGGATAGCCCCCTGTGAGCCAGAAAACATTATAGACATGCAACATAATAGGTATCATTTTATCCAGAGGAAAAAAAGCTGGATTTACAGCCAGAAAAGCTGGGTGCAAATACCAATTCTTACATTCACTTAGCTTCATGATTGTGACCGTGTCACTTAACTTCCCTGTGCCTCAGTTTCCATATCTATTCTAGCTCTAGGTTTATGAATCTATGATAGTTATCTTGAAAGTGAAGCTAGCCAGTCAAAAAGCATTTATTAAGTAGTTATTATATATCCCTTTACTAAGTATTAGGAATGCAAATACAAATAAAATGGACAGTCTCTTCCCTCGAGGAGCTTACATTCTAATAGGGAAGATAAGACATAAAAGAAAATATAATAAATAGAGAAAGAGAGGAAGAGAACGTACTTGATGGGTAATTGATGGTGTGTAGCCTAGTACTTAATGGGGAAAAAAAGTGACTAGTTTGGATGATTTCCCCACTTTGGAGGTTCTGGGAGGAATTCTCTACCCACCAATCAGAGAGAGGAAGCAGCCCAGGTGCAGTCGATACAGGTGAGCTATGAGTTACAAATGATTTTGCTAGATGAAGAAGTTCCTGAGGCTTGACAGAGAAGTCCAGATGTGACACTTAATAACAATTGAGACAGTAATAATATATCCATAATGCCTAACCACAAAGATTCGGTGTGAAAGAAGAATTCTGCAAAGTGCAAAATGTTATATTAGTATAAATTTATGCTAGTACTACTAACAATTACAACCGCAACAACAATCAAACAATTATTATTATGATCACCATATTTTTAAAACCCTTACTAAGTATTGGTTCCAAGGCAGAAGAGCTAGGAAATTGAGGTTAAGTGACTTGCCCAGCATCACACAGTCAGGAAATGTCTGAAGCCAGATTTAGAACTGAGGACATGTTGTTTCTAGGTCTGGCTTCCTATCCACCTGGATGCTCCCATTACCATGATTTTTAAATATCATCACAGATAGAAAAGAACAGAATCTAAATTCTTCTTTTCCTACATACTAGATACGTGAGCCTAGGCAGGCCACTTAACACTTCAGTGTCCCCAGACGACTTTCTAATAACACAATCTTTCTCTAAGTTCTGGGTATTTTCTCTCGCTCTTTCATTTATCTGGAATTCTCTCCTGCCAAATTTCTGCCTTCTGGCTTCCTTCAAGTCCCAGCTAAAATCCTACCTTCTGCAAGAAGTCTTCTCTAGTCTTACTTAAAGCTCATACCTTCCCTCTCTTGAATACCTCCAATTTATTCTTTTTATATCCTGTTGATATATCATAGCTGTTTGCAAACTGTCCCCTTCATTAGAGTATGAACTACCTGAGGGCAGGTACCATCTTTGTATCCCCATCACTTAGCACAGTTTCTGACCTAATGAATGTGTATGACCTGTCCAACAGATTGACTCTAAGACTGTAAATTGCAATGGGAGTGTTGATCCTAATAAGTGGAGGCAACCCCTTGCCAATTGCTGTCTTTATTTCCTCTCCTTTACATTAAACTTCTAATTTTATAAAATGGGCATAATAAGTGTACCTATTGTACAATTGTACCCACAGAGCTATTGTGAGAAGAAAATAACACATGTAAAGCACTTTCCAAACCTTGGGGAAAAAATGCACAGGTTGTTCCCAGAGCCTTAATGCTTTAATTTAATAGCTTTAATAGCTTAAAGCAGCACTAACACTTTGGGGACACACTTATATAAATGTTAGCTTTTAGAGAGAGGCAATGAGGCATGGTAGATAAGAGTGCTGAATTGAAAATCAGGAAGATCCTGTCTCAAATATTTACTAGTTGCATGACCATGGGTGAGTCATTTAAGTCTGATCTTTAAATTGGGGATAATATTGCCTTCATCCCATTGTTCTTATGAAGATCAAATGAGATGATATTATTAAAGTGCCTTGCAAACCTTAAAAATGCTACAATTACTATTATTAAATCATTTATTCAAAAGATTGTCATGTACAACAGTTTTTGTTTGTTTTTATATCTCATTTATTGATAAATATACCCATTTATCAAATGAACTTAAAATAATTGAGCAAACTATGTATAGTTTAGGAGATAGTCCTAGAGCCATGTTGGTGAAACTATGGCATGTATGCCAGAGTATGCTTCTCTCTTCTCTCTCTTCATACATGCCTGAAGACACTTCTCATATGGCCTGTCACTCTGCCAAGGAACTCAATGGGAGGGCTTCCTCCCTCCCCTATCTGGGGTAAGGTGGGGTTTGCATGCAATGCAAGGATTATAGTTTGGGCACTCATTCTCTAAAAGGTTCACCATCACTGTCCTAGAGAATTTTCAGAATATGAGAAATTAAGTGATTTGCCCCAAAGCTCAAAAGTTGCTAAGTATCAGAGAAAGCATTTGAACCCAGGTCTTCCTGAATTCATGTCCCATATATCTATCCATTTTGATAGAGTAGCCCTATCAATGAACAATAAAGTAAATTACCAATTGCAAAGATGAAAAAGGCAGTAATCAAGTAATCAATAAAATGAGAAACCTAAGTCCTTCCATCATCTCAGCATTAAAAAATAACCTCTCCCAAACTTAGTTGTCTCTCATGCATCTCTGGGTCATGTATCTGTCTCTTGGGGAAAATGGTGATTACACTCTTGTCTTGCTATTCATGGGACTATGTCAAACAGAATCACCATCTTGTTGTCAAGTCATCTGAAAGACAACATTTAGAGGATCAGCAAAACAACCACTTTAGTCATTGTCCTACAATACCCCGACAAGAAAAATGGTATGTTTCCTCTATCTGTCCTATATGGGGGGGAAGAGTCTTTCAAAGAACTATTCTGAAAAATGAGTTTATCATGTGGGAAAAGGAGCATGTGGCATGATCAGACCTATTTTAGGAAGATCACTTTGGCAGCTGAGTGGAGAATGTTTGGGAGTAGAAAATGACTTGGCACATTGGCAGTAAGCATCAGGAACAAAATCCTCTTATTCTAAAGCCCATATGCTTTCCACCATATTGGTTGCTTTTAAGTATCTGAAGTGCTATCATAAGAAAGAGGTATGAGCCTTGAATTGAATATCAGTAAATTTAGACTTGATATGAAGAGGGAAAAATCCATAGTTCAAGATATCCCCACAGAGACTGATCTGTCCATGTTGAAAGTGAGTTACCCTTCAATAGAGATCTCTGGATAAAGACTAGATTACCTTTCATCTTCTAAATTATGGAGAAGATATTTGTTTAGGTTCAATTTGGACTAGCATAGTTTCTTACCTTTTAGATGCTCTGATTCTGATAGTATTTCAGAGTTCTTTTCTTGAACCCAAGTACCTTCTGATTTCTACTGTTATAATCTGTCCCATCTCTTCATCTCCCATCTTATAAAATTTTGTAGACTTTCTTTGCACCTCTGGTATTGAATACAAAATCTGCTTCCATTCAAAGCCCTTAATAACTTGATCTCCCCATTTCTTCTCACACTTATATCTTACTCCCATTTTCTCTGTGACAGAGTAACACTGGCCTCCTTAAATTTCCTTGCACAAAACACTGGCTGTCTCCTGGCCTGGAATTCTCTCCTTTCTCAAATTTTACCTCTTGGTTTCCCTGACTTCCTTCAAGTGTCAAGTAAAATCCTTCCTTCTACTAGAAGCCTTTACTAAACCCCCTTAATTTTAAGGCATTGCCTCTGTCACTCATCGCCAATTTTTCTGGTATACAATTTGATTGTATGCAATGATTTGCATGTTGTCTCTCCCATTAGAGGGTGAGCTCCTTGAGAACAGGTGTTATCTTTTTCCCTTTCTTTGTATCTCAGCACTTAGCATTTAGCAAGAAACTAAATGTTTATTGACTGACTGTCAAGTCACCTAACCTCTGTGAGCCTCACTTTCTTCATCTGTAAAATGAGAATGGATTAGTTGGCTTCCATGTTCTTCTTCAATTCTAGATTCATGAACCTATGAGCCTAAATCATCTCTTCCTTAGACTAAATATTCCCAGTTCTCCTAACAAATACTACACCTCTAGCATGAACTGGGATTCTTTCAGCATCTAATTGCTCTCTTCTGATCCTTCTCTATCTTATCATGAGATCAAATGTTTGAAACAGGAAGGGACCTATTAGTGTCATCAAGACCTAATCTCTTATTTTATAGATGGGGAGACTGTGAACAAGAGAAATCAAATAACCTCCCAAGGTCCACTGACTTAGTAAGAATATGAGGTGAGATTCAAACCCATTTCTTCCTGATTCCAAGTCCAAGCTTCTGCCACACCATATTGTCCCACTATCATTCCTGAAATGTAACATCTAGAACTGATCATAGTGCTTCCAAGACAGTCTGACCAAGGAAGGAAAAAGAATACTCATCTCTTTTTTTAGAAGTTATAGTGCCTCAATAACAAAGATCTTTCCCCCTTGTTTTCCTATTCTCTGGTTTTCCACATCACACTGCTGACTTGTATTATCCTGGCATGTTACCAAACTCACAATTTTTTTTCAAACAGCTATCTAGCTATCTCTTTCCAACTTCTCATATTTATAAATTGTTGTTGTTGTTGTTGTTGTTGTTTTTAATTTGTTTTAGTTTGCTTTTTGGAAGCCAAATGAAAGACTTTTTAAATACATTAATATCCAAATTCGACTTGATTTGATTTGTCCTGAGTCCCAACTCTAGCTCTCTGGCTTATCATGCAATCATGGTTAAGTTGCTTCTCAGCTCTCTTCTTCAGGGACCTCCTCTGCAGAAGGTGACAATTAGACTAGGCAATCTCTGGGGTCATTTACAATTTATCCCTGTCCCTAGCTTTATCACTATCTAGCTGCCTGACCCAACAGAGTCATTTCCTTGATCAAGGCATCAGTTCCCTCATCTGTAAAAAGACAGAACAAGAAGAGATATTTCTAAGGTCTTTTACAGATCCAAGTCCCTAATATTTCTTTATTTCCATTTTTTCTCTTTAATGTAAATATATTTTACTGCCTAAAATGCCAGATCCACAATGGAAAAAGAAAGAACTACTCTGCCTATAGAAATCCCTGCTAAAAGAAGAAACAGACTATCCTTCTAAAGGTATGTTACATGATTCCAGATATAGTTTCTTTTCAAATAAGATAATAAATACAACCTCAATCTTAGTCTTTTTGGTTTAAACAAAATCCTAGGAAAGTCAATAGTTAATCTAAAAGCTTATTTTAGGTACTTTATTATATGGCAGGCACTTTTCTAAACCCTAACTATAAAAAGAAAGGTTAAAACAGTCCATATCCTCAAAGAACTTTCATTCAGATGGGAGAGGTAGCTTGAATATTTGTTCATGCAAGATATATACAATTGAAATGGAAGATAATCTCAGGCTCTGAGTGAGGATTTAGAGGATTCAGAGAGGTCTCCAAAAGAAAGTAAGATTTGGGCTGAATTTTTAGAGAACACAAGTGGTGGAGATAAGAAGGAAGAGCATTCCAGGCATGATGTGGAGAAGGAGGGGAAGAAACCATTGAAAAGGCACTGAGTTGGAAGATGGAGAGTCATGGTGAAAAATAGCAAGAAGGTCAAAGTCACTATTCACATGGAGAAGAATAAAGTGTTGGAATCATGGAAATATAGGACTTTATCAGCTTATTAAGATCTCTAAATCCTAAGAAAGGATTTTGCATTTCATCCTGAGGCAATGGGGAGCCATTGGAGTTTATTGAGTAGGAGTGTGGGGGGACATGACTAGATCTGCACTTTTTGAAAAATTTCTTTGAGAGTCAAGTGGATAATGGATTGGAGTGGGATAAGCCTTGAGGTAGAAAGACCAATTAGACAGCTATTGGAATGATCCAGGATTGAGGCGATAGCCTGCACCAGCTTGATGATTTAAGTGGATACAAGAAATGTTGTAAAGAAAGAAACAGAACTTGGCAACAGATTGGATATAGTGAGTGCATTCAAAAAAAGAATCAAGGGTGACACCTAGGTTGTAAGTTTGGATCATTGGGAAAATAGCAATGTCCCAGATAGCAATAGGAATTGGGAAGAGGGGAATAATTGGGGTAAAGCATTGAGCTTTTCATTGAGCTTGTTTCAATTTCAAAAATTGAGCACTGTTTTGGCCATGTTGAGTTTGAGATGCCTGTGACACAATTCAGCAACGGATTACCATGGAAATAGCTATGATAAGATAGAAACTTCACAGAAGTTAAGAGTATCTGTTTTTGACATATTTTACCTGAACTCAAGACCAATTCAGTATCACACTCTGTAAAATGGGTTCTATATCATAGGAGTGTGAAAGCCTAATTTTCCATTGTTTTCCAATTTTAGGTCTTCTAATTCCATAAATCATTGCTCAGTTTTCTCTTATTTTAGCCTAAGCAATCCCCTTCCTTTCACTGGTAAACCAATCTCCACTTCTCAGGGCTACCTTGGCAATGGCACTACCATTTCCCCAAAGTCCTCTCCTGTTTTCTTCACCTCTCTCCTTCAAATGACATCATATGCTGCTCATCATTGTCACTGTCAAAAACTTCCTTGGCTCCAGGGTCTGTATGCTTTACCATCTTCCAGATGAGAACATCATGTCTACGTTCACCTTTCAAGATGTCAATCTTTGCACAATTTCTAAGTTATACATAAACACACACACATTCCATATTAGGAATAACATCCACAGCTGCCCTGACTGTTCTCTGATTAGGGGGGAAACAAATGGTAGTGCTTCTAAAGATCTAAAGGTGACAGTTAATTATTTTACTATAGAATAGTTCCATAGCATCCATGATTCATGATTTGCAGCAATTTAAGTAAATTAAATTTTTTTCTGGAATCCTTGGGAACATCTACTCTCTCATGATGCCTTGGATTGAAGGTTCTTAAATCTTTACCATTGTCATGATCATCATTATTTGTCACTGGTTGAATCCATCAACACTGATTCAGTCATCTGAGTAATGTGCTAGGAAATGGGGAAATACAAAATTTAGATGAGATATAGCCAATGACCCTCCTGAAACTTTAACAACAATAACAATAATAATGAACAAAAACATTTATACAATGTGTACTAGGTGCCAGGCACTGTGCTAAGTGCATTCCAATTATTTTCTCTTTTGATCTTTACAACCTTGGAAGGTAAGTACTATCATTGCCTCCATTTTAAAGATGTGGAAACTGAGGCAAACAGAAATTAAGTGACTTCCCCAGAATTACACAGCTAGCTGGATTTGAACATGGGTTTACCTAACTCCCAGGCCTGGTACTATATCCACTGCACCACCTAGCTATCCCATAGCATCTTGGAAAATGTTTTGTTTTTTTTTTTAATTTGTGGTCTAGTAGAGGAATTAGGCATATAGATAAGTATAATCAACAATATTATATGATAGTTACTTTAGATGGTAGAGAGTTGGGTGTAAGAAACAGAGAAACGGCCATAAGGTACTGATTCTGATGTTTATTTGTCACCTTAGGAAAGTCATTTATTTCCTTGGACCTCAGTTTCTTAAGCTGTAAAACAAGATGTTTGGATTGGAATGCCTCTGAAGTCCCTTTCAGTCTAGGTTTTGTTCCTAGCAGTGCTTCATTTTACTTTCTGCCATCTTCACACCATTTGCCTTGGGCCAGATTCCACATACTGGGGATTTAATCTTTTTAGCTGTAGAACTACCCTCCCACCTTCAATTTCATCCCTTCCCTTCATCCCCCCATTAGTGAATAGTATCTCACTCTTGGTGAGTATGAGTGGGTGACCCACCATATCAAATTGGTCTCATCCATACTCTGTACTCTCTGCCATCTTCTCTACTCTCAATATTGATCCTTCTGCCACCCTATATTATGTTTTCTTTTTTATTTGTAACCATAACCATTCTGCCATTTTCATTGGAAAAAAATATACTCATCATCTCCATGATGGTTCCACTTACCAGATCAGTAACTTACATGTATTGTGTTACCAATTAGATTTTAAATTCCTTTGAGGGCAAGGTCTAGGTTTTTTTTATATTTGTATGCCCTGTGTTTAGTATATAGCATAGTAAGTATGGTACATAATAAGCTCTTAATAAATCTGTTTTTGTTCATTCATTCATTCATTCATTCTAAATGGGAAGAAATAGATTCAATTCTGACATGTACTAGCTATTCAACCATGGACAGATCTTTTAACTTCTCAGTGTCCAAGCACTGTTATTAGACCAATAAGTTACAGAAAAGTCACCAGTCTGCTTTGATGGAAATGGGTCATAAGAGTAACATCAGAGATCTAACTCATCTCCCATGAAAGAGGTGCTCAGTGTGATGCTCTAAGTAAGGTCTAAGAGGATGGCCATCGCCAAACCAGTTAATTCCATTCAACAAGCATTTATCGAGTTATTAGGATGTGGTAGATACTCTGTTAAATATTGGAAATACAAAGAGAAAAATGATTTAAAAAACCAACAGTTCCTGCCCTTAAGGAGCTTACATTCTAATTGAATGCTGGCAAATACTACCTATAAAGTATCATACTAGATCCCTGGGATATGGTTCCATCCAATTCCATAAACATTGAGTGCCTATTATGTTCAAACTCTGTGATAAGCTTTAAGGATACCAAAATAAATAAATAAACAAACAAATAAACAAACAAATGAATGAATGAATGAATGAATGAATAATGGAATTAAAGTAGAGCTCCTACCCTCAAGGAACTTACAATCTAATATGAAAACATAATCAGTTCTCCAGGTGATTAGATTCTACTGGATGAACCAATGAAGTAAATACAAGTGGAAAATATGCAAAGTAAATTTAAAGTGATAAGGAATCCTGCAGAAACTTAACAGCTTGAGAATAAGGAAAAGAGATTCTGAGCAATCTTCAAAGAGGAGGTAAAATTTATCTTCTTTAGAATCTCAGCTGGTGAAAGGTGGGGACAAAGCTGACTGTAGCTGGATAATACCTCTCTCCCTTCAAGGCTAATGATAATTAACTGACAAATCTTTAAAGTATATAAAACACCTTATCTCATTTTATCCTCTCAGTAACCCTGCAAGGTAAGGAATACAATTATTGTTATCATCTCCCTTTTTTCTTTTTTTTCAAGTAAAATTTTATTGATAGCTTTTGTTTTTACATCTTCTCCCCCTCCTCTTTCCTGAGTATAATCTCTTATAATAAAGGAAAAAGACAGTTCAGCAAAACTAACTCTTCAAAAAAGTCTGAATTTTCAAATAGCTTTATTGATATCTTTTGTTTTTCCATCACCTCCATTTCTCAATATCTCTCTATCCCCTCCCTCCCAGAATCATCCCTAATAAATGACAGATAAGAAAGAAAAAATAACAGAGAATAACAAAGAAAAAGGCCATTTCAGCAAAAACAAACCAACCAACACCTAGAAAAAGTTTGACTTTGTTATATGAGCCAAAGAAGATAAGATTTGCAAAGCACCTTAAGGAGCTATATAAATAAATGTTAGCTATTATTACTATGCCCCATACCTCCAATAATAGCAAGTATTTATATGTTTTAAGATTTGCAGAGTTTTACATATGCTCTCTCATTTTATCTTCATCACAACTCTGAGAAGTGGATGTTATTATTACCCACATTTTCCAGATAAGGAAGCTGAGACATTCCAAAGATTAAGTGACTTATCTAGGGTCACACAGCTAGAAAGTTTCTGAGACTAAAATTGAACTCAGGTCTTCCTGTGTATAGATCTCTCTATCCATCCACTGCACTGCCTAGCTTTCTCTTAAAGCTTCTTAAAATCAGAACAGGAGAGATGCCTTTTCTTGTCATCCCTCATTTCCAGAGGAAGAAACTGGAGTGAAGTTATTATGCTATTAATGTCACACATCTGATCAGTGCCACAGGCAAGAGTTAAACTCAGCTTTCTCCTAACTCCAGGTCCGGTACTATTGCTTCAGAACCACATTTCCTCTCTGCTAGGAACTAATCATTCCATGTCCTTATTTTTGCCACGACTTGAGAATTTAGGATAGCTGGAAAAAAAATAAAGTTGTTGCAAATTGCAAAGAGAAAATCCATCCAAGGCAGAGACCTCCAATGCTATAATTCAATCAAAAGCATATGACCTCTGTTTGCTGATGGGAGTTTTCACTAAGAAGAGAGAGATTAAAATGGGACAAATGACAGCCAGTGAACCACTGATTTGGAGGAGCAAATTAGAGAGGTCGGAATCTAAGACTATCACACAGACGGCTTTCTTGTTAACAAGGGCTTCCGAAAGTGCTGGTTCCTTTAGGGAGATGCCTGCTACACACCGGTCGTTTGTCATGGCCAGATGGTCCCTGACCAAACGTGCTTCCTACAGCTTCACAGAAAAACCCGGATGCCTAGCAAGTAACCTTTAATGGGTTCATTGTTTTGTTTATTTCATGGGGTTCAAGTTAAGCCAACTTGTGATTTGTGTTATTATGGGCTCTCTCTCAGGTTGAAATCAGCCTCAGTTTAAAGAGGGATCACCTGGCCATTTGTAAACGGGCATTCCAGGCTCTCTCTGTAAGTAAACAAGGGTCTCCTTCCTGGCCATAAAACATCTCTCTTGCTAATATGGGAGAATGAACCATCTCACCAACCAGACTAGGAGGAAAATAAGGAAAATAAATAAAATAGATATTATTATTCCATAATACAAGGTTATACGTACTCATTGCTTTCTCCCTTGAAATAGCCTATATTTGCTTTATATCTTGGAAATGGAAATAATGTTGATGCTTATCCGTGAGAACTTTGCCTGGTGAATACATATAAAAAATACATTAAAAAAAAAAAGCTAACAATACCTGTAGATTTCCTATCCCATTTCTGCAAAGAAGATGGACATAGTCGATATTATCCAACTGATAAGAGGGCTCAATGGTATTCCCACTGGACCTGCAAAATGAGCCCACAGATTTTCCTAGAACAAAGGTTGCTCTTTTGCAGACCCACCCTTCCTTCTGGTCATTGAGCTCAGGGCTCCTCATTTGTTCTGCAACAAGCAAATTAAGAACATGCTGTGCCTTCACTGCCAGAGATCAATCCAAGCACTTTCACAGTCATGTGGAAACATACCTTGGGGACAGATGAATGTTAACAGAAAGTCAAAATTTCACACTCTGGCAGCTCAAAATTGCCTTTATTTCTAATGTTCTGAACAGTAAAAAGAAAAAAAAAATGATACTCTTGTTTTACACTACCTGAAGAATGCCGAAACATGTCAACAATTTGGACTCCAAGAGACAGAATGTTGATGTTTGCTTGGATACTTGTCTCTTTCTTTTTTCCTTCTTTTTTTTTAAAGCCAAGTAAAGTCACAAAAACAAACCAAACGCAGAGTTAAGCTTTTAGAGTTGAATGCTACCTGCTGTCTTTGCTGTATCTATAACTATCAATCAATAATCTATCCAGATATCATCTATGTATCCTTCTATCTATCATCTACTTATCTATCAATCTGACTATGTTATATGGTTGACAAGACTTGGGCTGAAGAATATTCTCCCCTGTTCTAAGTTCAGTGGCCAAAAAATCAATCAAAACACATTTATTCTTAACTTTGACCAGAGTCAACTTATGACAAAGGCGATGTGACAGTAAATCACACATTGGTCTTGGGATCAAGAAAACCTGGATGCCAATGTTGCCTCAATTACTCATTAATTTTATTAACCTAGGCCAAGCACTCCACTTCTCTGCACCTCTTTTTCCTTATTAGTAGGTCAAGTCAGATTGACAAGTATTTATTAAGCAACTGCAATGAACTGTGCTGATCTGGTAAAAATAAAATGAAAGAGTTATGCCGCTTGACTTTTGAGGTCTTTTATAACTCTAAATCTAAGATAGATAAATCTAAAGTAATGGGCATAAAATTGCAAAACTGATTTAGTCCCTGCCCTCCAAGAGTTTCCACAGAGATTAAAAATGTTCACATTTAATTAAATACAAAATACAAACATTCCCATGTCTGCCCATCCTTGCAAAACTATCACTTGATACAACCATCCCTGCCCTATATCTTTCCCCCTTTCATAGCTAAACTCCCTGAAAAGGCTGTCTACCATCAATGCTTCAACTTTGTCCCCTCTAGCTCTTTTCTAAATTCTCTGCAGTCTAGCTCCTGACTTAATCAACCAACCAAAATGGCTCTCTCCAAAGTTGCCATCAATCCCTTAATCACCAAATCCATGAGACTTTTTACAACACATACTGAACTTAATTGCTCTGAAGGGTCAAAGGCTGCAGAGAAATCAAGTACAATTAAATCTATTTTTGCTTTTGCCTGAGTCCAATTAGCTTTCTTTTTTCTTTCTTTTCTTTTTTTTTTTTTTTTTTTGAGGCTTTTCTTTGAGCTGTTTTCACATTGTTTTCTTTGAGTTTGGCTTAGTCTATTTTGTCAACATAATAGCTTTTTATGGTTAAGTTCATTTTTTTGTTATTTGCTCATTTTTGCAGCCTTTTTCTTAGTTTTAAATTTTAAGACATTGTCCCAAACTTCAGACATTTTTAGTTACTGTTTTCAGAGCTAGTTTTGGAGGTCTGGAACTATTTGGTATTTCCAAGATGGTGTGTTTACTGCTTTCTTGGTCTGAGTTCTGGTATTTGCCCAGGAGAGGCTACTATTCCCCTGCAGCCACAAGCACTAGTGGCTCCTTGACACAAGAACTGTAACCAAGTCCCCTGATCTCTTTTAGCTATAAGTGCTAGCATTTCTTTCTGCCTTGGAACTGAGACCAGAGTGCTTTCTCCCCTGTGACTGACCACTGGTGTTCTCTGACCTAGAAATAGGTAGTAGCACTCTTATGGGCAAAAGAGTTGACAATTGTAAAAATGAAATTTGGGAGATACAATCAATGCAAGCTACCCCCAGGGCCCTTTCCTTCACTATCTGACCCACTTGGTACCTCTGGGCTGAAAGCTCCAAAAGCTTGTTGGTGCTGCCACCACTCTTGCCATGGCTTCCAAGGTCTACCACTGCTACTTTCTCTACAATCATTCTGACTAGTTTCCATCTTGGTTTCACAGACCTCTCCTGCCAAATTCATGAATTGTCTTAGGTTGGAAAGTTCTACCACCATGCCATTTTATTATCTCTACCACTCCAAATTTTGTTTTGAAGAATTATTTTAAAGTTGTTTTAAAAAGAGGGGAATATTGGGAGAGTTCAGCAGGGTGGCTTCCTATCCTCTTCCATCTTATCTCTGCCCAGAAATTTGGAATTATGTGACAAAAGTGACTAAAATTTGTATGCCCTTTGTCCCAGAAATTCCACACCCAAGGAGGTCAGTGGCAAAAAACAATAGCTCCATACACACCAAATATATTTCTAGCATTAGTTTTTGTAGTAGCAAAGAAATAGAAATAAATCAGACACTTGCAATTTTGGGGAATGGATGAACAAGTTATGGAACACAAATGTAATAGAATATTTTGTAGATTAAGAAAACATGAATATGATGAGTATGGAGAAGCAAAGAAGACATATAAAGTGATATAAAGGTGAGTAAGCTGACAAAATATTTAATGAATATGATGATTTCATGGAAACAAGAAAAGCAATAAAACAATTGAAACTGAAAACTATGAAAACATACAGATCAAACTTGCTTCCAAAGAAGAGCTATGAGAAGAAATCTCCCTCTGCTCCTTTGCAAATATTGAACAACCATTGGTGTGGAACACTGCTTATAATTTCAATTTTTTTCAATATGTTCATTGGTTTTTCTGAACAATTATCTACTTCTTTTTTATTCATTGTTGTAGAGTGACATTTACATTGGGGGAAAAGGAGGCAATATAGAAAGAAAAGATCAATGTGAATTAATTTTTAACAATAGATGGAGATGTCATCAAATTAATAACTTAGAAGATGTTCTGAATGTCCAATACTCAAATAACATGGTATTCGCTATCCATGCTACAGGTATTATTACATAAGAATTGATAGAAAGAGACCACATTTTACAGAGAAAGCTATTCTTCTCCTGCTGACAGTAAACCTGAGTGATCTTAATGACAGAAAATGAGCACCTAAGTCTGGTATAAAATGTCACTGTTGAATATTGATCAGCCAAGCCAAGGGAACCAGGTGCAAGGACAGGAAGGAAGGAATCAGGAAGCTTCTTTAAAGTCAACACAGCAGCTCAGCTGTCAGCTGGGACCTCAGCTTCATGGAAGCAGACTGAGAAGGAAATAACCCTGCCACAGCTACTTTGAGGTGGAACCTGATTGAAGAAGATACTCTGCACACCAGAATTTGGGAGCAATATAAGAAAGGGCAAAAGCCATTTAACCTCTCTCAGCCTCAATTTCCTGGAAAAAAATTGAAGGAGTAGTATTGCCCACCCCTCACCTCCACAAGGGAACATGGGAGAAGGAGTGGAAATCACAGCTTTTTCTGAGACAAGTGACATGGGCTCTCCCTTAGACTTCCTGTGAGGCATAGGGGTGCAGTGAAAGTATGGTTGCTTTGAATGCATGTTTTACAGAGGTGACCTTGATCTGGGCTTCCTGACTCTGGTTCCTATAAATATTTCTCTAGGTAAAAATTAGTTGCTTAGCTTGGGGACCCAGAAACTAGTTATTTTTAATATTTTCATAAATAAACCATCATTATATTGGTTTCCTTTGTAACCTTATGTATTTTATTTTATGCATTTAAAAATGTAATTCTGATAAAAGAACCATAGGCTTTGCCAGACTGCCCAAGGGGTCAGGAACACAAACAAAATTAAGAATCTTTGCCATATATGAGAAAATAGTGATAATGAGAAATTGACCTTTCATAGGTAGCTTCCTTAGGAATTTCTGGATTCCAAAGGCAATCCAGGCTTAGTTGTTTTTGTTTTTGTTTTTAAACCATTACCTTCTGGCTTACAATTGATGCTAAGGCTAGAATTGATGGGTTTCAAGGCAGAAGCACGGCAAGGGCTAAGCACTTGGGATTTAGTGACTTGCCCAAGATCACATAGCCAGGAAGTGTGTAAGGCCAGATTTGGACCCAGGGCCTCCTCTTTCTAGGTCTGTCACTCTATCCACAGTACCATCTAGTGGTCGCAAGTATTAGTCTTAATAGGAAGAATCATTTGCCACTACTAAGTGCTTTTAGGGGAAAGTGTAGCCACTGACAGGAGAATAAGCTCAACCTGTGTTTTGGCTTGTCAGAAGACATAGACTTTGAGGGAGATGTTTCACCTTGAGAGAAAGATAAATCGCCAATTCAGCAATTTCCAAAATATTTAATATTTTGATATTTTAAGGATCAAAAACACAGAATAGTACAATAGTATACTCTTCACCTCTGGCTCATCTTTCCAGGCTGTTCTACCTCCAAATCACCTGCTTGGCCCCTTGAGAATGACTTCACTCCCCTAGTTGACTCAGTGATTGAAAAGTCCTTGCCTCTAAACAATCACTCTTCCACGAGAAAGCCCAACCACACTGTTCACCTTCCATCTCTAAATCACTCTTTGCCAGCATCTGAACTCTTCTTCTAACCTATCTCCAATTGGTGCCTGGGACATCATGTAAGTTTCTCTCTTTTCATCCCCACACTCCCTTAAGGTTCCCCTTTTATGTATATTTTTCCTCTAATAGAACAAAAGCTTTCTAAGACTAATATTTCTTTCCTTCCTTCCTCCCTCCCTTCCTTTTTTCCTTACTTCCTTTCTTTTTCTTCCTCTCTCTTTCTTCCTTCCTTCCTTTCTTCCTTCCTTCATTCCCTTCTTTCTTCCCTTCTTCCTTCCTTCCTTCCTTCCTTCCTTCCTTCCTTCCTTCCTTCCGTCCTG
>NC_058130.1:748597531-748609366 GCF_016433145.1 Gracilinanus agilis
CTTTCTTTCTTTCCTTCTTTCTTCCTTCCTTCCTTTCTTTCTTTCTTTCCTTCTTTCTCTCTTCCTTTCTCCAGGAATTTGAACAATGCTTGGTACATAGTACGCATGTACTATGTAGTAAGTTCTTAAGAAATGTTTTATCTATCTGTCTATCTATCTATCTCCCACTCTATTATTTATCTATCTACTTATAGTACTCTAAATTATTGCTTCTTATGTTTGTCTTTACCAATATGTACTTATGAGTATTCTGTATTTTATCATTTCTTTAGTGTGTATGAAATAGCCATCTTATTCCTGATTTACATTGCACATTGATTAACTTTCTAATCCCATATTGTAAAGATTAGAAGCAGGAGCTAAATCTAAAATCTAAATTACTTTCCCAGAAGCTCCAGGGTTAGGGACACAAGACAGCACAGTTTGGGGAAAAAAGATCCCCCCAAAAGAGCTTTTTTTCTAGGTTCCCCAGAACCAAGCCTTGCTCACATGAATGGGCCAAAAGATAAGAGTCTTTCTAGAGGAGGAATTTTTAACCTGGGACCCACTGATTCCTACATTATTTATTTCTAGACTTTAGGATGATTTTAAACTTGAACAAAATAATTTATATATTTATTTCAATGAAATCAATTTGCATTTTAATTTAATTTATTATTTATATAATATATAATAAAATTAAGGATTCATTAATTAAATTAATTAATTAAAATGCATAATTTTTATTTTATAGTATATCATATCATAATATGTTACATTATATTAATTTTATGTTATATTATAGCACATCGTGTCATGGCACCTTATATTATATTAAATTGCTTTCTATTATATTACATTGTACTATAGTATATTATATTGTATTAAAACTGTAATAGTGTATTATATTTTGTGCATTAAAAACATGGTTTTGAAAAGGATTTCCCAGACTGCTAAAAGGGCCCATCACCCAAAAAGGATTAAGAGTCTTGATCTAGAAGTAATGCCTCAGACTCTATGCATATAGTAGTGGTTGTGTGTGATTATATATTTATATATATATATATATATATATATATATATCCTAAGTACTCAGGATACTGTAGGTTTCATAAACCATTTTCCTATGTGTGTTGGGTTGTAAAACACATCATAATCCTCATTTTACAGATGAAACAGCTGAGGTACTTGCCAGATTTATACAAGTGCTAAGTTTCTGACAGAGGATTCAAAACTGCCCCCTGATTCCACGTTCCACATTGAATCCATTATATCATGTTGACTCAAATGTCAGGCTCCCAATTTTACAGAGGGAGAAAGTGGCTCAGAGAGTCTAAGTCACTTGACTTGAGTCTTATAACAATTACAATTCACAACTGCATTTTAAGTTTTGCCAAACACTTGTCTCACAATATATTCATAAGGAGATAACACAATATTCCCATTTTATGGATGAGTTGATCAAGGCTCTGAAAAAGTGACAATTCTAATTAATATTAATGTTCAAAATGGGAAAAAAGTTACTTCTCATTATTTTATAGATAATAAGTGTATAAGGCAATGGTTGAAACCAGGTCTTCTAACTCCAAGCCAAGATATCTCTCCATCCTATCATCTGGTCTCACATAATTTAGAAGTGATAGAAAGATGAGTCCAACCTTAGACTTTTGACTCTAAGAACAATATTTTTCAGTTAGCATTTATATATTGCTTTATAGTTTGCAAAGCAGTTTAAAATATCTTTTTTATCCTCATGACACTCTTTTAAGCTATTATTCCCATATTACACAGGATAAGACTGAGATGCCAGTGTTGTATGATTTGCCTAAGACTGCATAACTAGTAAGCGTCTGAGGCAGGATTTGAACTTTGGTCTTCTTGACTCTAGTCCAGTGCTCTATCCACAATGCCCCCATGTGCTTTTTACCACTGCTATAATAATACTAATAATAGAAATAACAATAACAATAATAAATTAACATTTATATAAAGCCTACTCTGTGCCTGGCACTGTGCTGTCTAGCAAAATATTTGATCCTGACAATTCTGTAAGGTAGGTACTATAATTATTCCCATTTTTACCAATAAGGAAACAGAGACAAACAAAGTTAAGTTACTTAACCAGGGTCACACAACTAGCAAGTGTCTGGGGCTGGATTTTAACCCAGTTGTATGAGTCTTCCTGACTCCAGGTCCAGTGCTCCCTTTGCTGAATCCCCTAGCTTTTTTCCACTGCTTGTTGAAATACATGAGTGAGGGTCACTGTCATTTTCATGTGCTTCAGTGTCTGTGAATAGATTCTATCATCTCTGTCCTTTAGACTATGAAAGTCTCAGTGGTATTACATGAAAGTGAAAAAACTCCCATCAGGCATGCTGATGACTGTCTGGGTCAGCTAACTTATGATCACAACAGTTCATTCTATAACATGTGTGTTTTATAAATCATCTGATAATGTAAATAAAATTATGCCTACTATTTAGGACTTTTGTAACTTTGAATAGCCTTCTTCCTTTTTGATTGAAAACAAATAGATATTATTTGCTAAAAAAATGTACATATATTGTAATCGGCTGCTGATTCATCATCAGACATCTTTGATGATGGAAAAGTTTCTCAGAGCCCTATCTCTGAAGGAACAGGGCCAACAAGCCAGTCGAGGATTGAGTCAAGATTTCTCATCTTCCTTTTCTATCTCCTTTACTCTATCAAATAATAATAGTTTTCAAGGGTCAGAAGCATCGATCAGGGAGGAAAGATAACAGATGAGACCTTTGCATTGCCTCTAACAACTGCCCTCGAAATCGCTGGAAGTGAGGTTTACTGATGAAAGGCTACAGGAACTTGAAAGAAAAGAGACCTTTTATCATATCAAAGAAGAAATCCCCAAACCACTTTTTGGGTGTTGCTACTTCCTACATTTTGGATCACTTGACACCAAAAGCTTAAAGGTTTATAGCATCTTCACATTACTTGTCACTACTTTGAATGTGCTTATCTGTGCTTAGTACATAGGATTAAGACCAGACTGGTTATTTCATTGGTAAGGGGAACTCCTAGGTGAGGGAATGAACTCCCCATACTGATGCAGGGCAGCACCTCTGCAACTGATATTCTTAGAGTCCTGCTTAAGTCTCTGAGGGCTTTGGGATTTTCCCAGTCACCCAAATTGTCAATTCTTCCTAGTTTTAAGATGGTCTACTATATCTTGCTGTCATGCTTAATAAATGCTTGTCAAGTATTACAATTAACATTTTATTATTATATGTAAATTATGTGTAAATCTTGGGTAAAATAATCAGCTTATTGATTATATCAAATATATATTGATTAGGCCAGCATAATAACTGATAAAATGACATGTGTCCATGGCCCTTTGGAATGACCAGGCATCTAGAAGCTGGTCAGATAGTTTAATAGTTTTAGGAGTTCATTATTCAGCTCCTCCTTAGAACATTTCAAGACCTTTCTAATTGGTGAGTAGCTGATTAAAAGGGGGTTTATCAAACCATCCAACCCTGTCCATCCCCACAGGTGGAAAGATGAGAGATTTGGCATATATATAGGAAAAGAATCATTGTAAACCTTCTTGTTAGCCGGAATCTGTGAAAGAACTACATTCCTAAAGACAAAATAAGTACAAAAATCAGTCTATAGATTGGATGGGATCAGGTTCAAGACCTGGCTTGGAAATTCTCCCTAATATGAATAATACAGCATATGAAAAATCAATTCTCACTCAAGTGATTGGTCAATCTTTCCAATAACCTTTGTTAGCCTTTGCCCAACACATGACTTTGGCTGTAAAATAATAATAACAATTGCTAACATTTACATAACACTTTAATTCTGCAACATTATTTATCTCATTTGATTCTCACAACAAGCCAAGGAAGAATATGCTTTTATCCTCATTTTACAGATGGGGAAAGTATGAAAGAATGCTAGTAAGTGTCTGAGGCTAGAATAGAACTCAGATCTCTTTTTTCTAGTTCTAGAACTCTCTATCCACTACACCACCTGGCCGAGTTAAATGCTGTTTGAACTGAACTGATCTTCATTTTTCTCATTTCCCACATATATTCTATATATGATAAACTAAATGAAATGGGACATGGTCACTGAACCAGAGTCAAGAGTAATTTTGTTTTATTTTTTAAACCCTTACTTTTTTTGTCTTAGAATCAATACTATATTTTGGTTCTAAGGCAGAAAAGTGGTAAGGGCTAGGCAATGGGGGTTAAGTGACTTGCCCAGGGTCACACAGCTAGGAAGTATCTGAGACCACATTTGCACCCAGGACCTCTGTCTCTGGGCTTGGCTCTTAATACATTGAGTCACCTAGCTGCCCTACCCCTCATTTTATTTTAACTGGCATGTCATTACTTGAACCCCTGCAAATGCTTTGTGTCATGTCATTGAACAGAAGAGAAATATAGAGCTCTTCAACTAAATAACTTTTATTCCAGATGCCTCTCATATTACATTAATATGTGGAAAGGTATCAGATTTAATGCTCACTTATGATCATCTATCAATGAAAATTTTATTAGAGATCCATTAGAAACAACATTATCTAATGGACAAAAATTGAATTTGGATTCAGAGTTCTAGGTTCAGATCCTAATTTTTCTCTTAATTACCAAGGGAGGAAGCTAGATGACCCTATAGAAAGAATATTGGGCTGGAGTCAGGAAGATTTAAGTTTAAATATGGCTCGCACACATAGTAAGGGGGATAGAGCCCAAATGACAGCTTAGAAGCAGCAAAAGTCAAAACCACTGACTATTCTTCAAAACCAATCTTTTAAAAGCACTTCAAAATGACAGGAATTAAAACTCATCATCAAGGTAGATTTAGGGGCTTTCCCACTGAACACAACTTGAAAAGTAGGCACAGAGAATCAATTTTCACAGAATAAGAGGGAACTAGAAGCAAAATTGCACATGAAGGAGTCTTGGCCATCCATTCCCTCACCTACTGTACTAGGTTCTGTGTTTGAGCATAGGCTAACTTCAGGATCCCAAGAAGGGGGCTCCACCAGCAAAAGAGCACCTCAGATCCACCCCTTGAAGTCCCAGGTCCTGGCACCAGTCCATAGTGAAGTCCTAAAATCTATCAAGCTGGCTCCTTTCAAGCTTCTGAGGCTGCATTAAAGACTTAGCCCCAAGGCAGACCAGCAGAGGAGAAAGAATCAGAAAGCAGCATGTAGAATTCCCCATACTCAGGCAAAAATAGGAGGGTGGTGGTGGCTGGGAAAAAGAACAAACAACAACAACAAAAAATTTAACCCTTGAAAACTACTTAGAAAAAGAGCAAAGAGAAAACCAACAAAGTATGGTGTAATCCAAGAAACTACAAGTAAAACTTCAAAAAATAAATGGGAATTGGTTTCAAGCTATGGAAGACCTCAAAAAGGAATTAAAAATTAAATAAGACAGGTTGAAGAAAAATGGGGAAAAGAAATGAAAGTATTATAAAAAGAAATAGCTTAAAAGAAATATTGGTCAACTGGAAAAAGAGGCAAAAAATTTCAATGAAGAAAAACATTTCCTAAAAAATAGAATTAACCCACTAGAAAAAGAAGCAAAAAATTCAAATGAAGAAAAGAATGTCATGAAAAGTAGAATGGACCAAATGGAAATGGAGGATTAAAAGATCATGCAAGAAATTCGGTTCTTAAAAATTAGAATTGGTCAAAAAGAAGCTAATGACTTCATAAGACACAAAGAAACAATAAAACAAAATCAAAAGAATGAAAAAAATAGAAGAAAATATGAAATATCTCATTAAGAAACTGATCTGGAAAATAGAATGAGGAAAGACAATTTAAGAATTATTAGACTATCAGAAAGTCATTATTAGGAAAAAAAGTCTAGACATCATATTGAAAAAAATTATCCAAGAAAACTGCCCTGATATTTTTGAACAAGAGGGCAAAATAGAAATTGAAAGAATCCACTGATCATCTCCCACAATAAATCCCCAAATGATAACTCCAAGGAATGTCAAAAAATCCCAAGCCAAAGGTAAAATACTGCAAGCAGCCAGAAAGAAACAATTCTGATATCTTGGAGCCCTAGTCAGGATTACACAGGATCTAGCAGCTTCCACACTGAAGGACTGCAGGGCTTTAGAATATGATATTCAGAAAAGCAAAGGAACATACAACCAAGAATCACCTACCCATCAAAACTGACTATATTCCTCCAGGAGAAAGTATGGTCATTTAATAAAATAGAAAATTTCCAAACATTCCTGAAGAAAAGACTAAACTTAAGCAGAAAATCTGACATCCAAATATAAATTCAAGAGAAGCATAAAAATGTAAATAAGAAAGAAAAAATTTAAAGGCATCAATAATGTCAAATTGTTTATATTCACATATGGAAAGATGATATCTTTAGCTCTTAAAAATTATCATTATCATAGTAGTTAGATGAAGTATACTTGGACAGAGGATGTCAGAGTATGCTGTTTAGGATGAAATGAAAAAAAACTAGGGGTGAAAAAGAGGATTATACTAAGAGAAATAGCAAGAAAAAGTAAAAATGGGTTAAATTATATCACATAAAAGGGGTGCAGGGGTGGGAATACTATTACAATGCAGGGGAGGATGAGGTTAATACTTAAACTTTACTCTCATTGGAATTGGCTCAGAGAGGGAAGAACAACCAGAATCATTATGGCATAGAATCTGTCTTTCCCTGTAAAGAAGTAGAAGGGAAAGAGAGAGGGAAGTGGGGGGTGGAGTAATATGAATGAGGAAGAAGGTGAAGCAGGGAGGGGGAAAAGTGGAAATTATTTAGGGGTGAGGGAATATATATGCCTTAACCAGAAACCTTGGGAAGGAAATGGAGTCAACTATGAACCAAGCATGTTTCATTATTAGTAAACAAATTACTCTAGTGTGAAATTTGGGAACTGCTCATGCATGCACTGGAGAGGATGAGAGGAATTCAAGCTTAGACTGTCACCTAGAGCTTTACATATATATTGCAGCCTGTAGAGCTAATCCAACCAGGACCCATGGCAAGCTATTCCTGTGTGGGGACATGTTATTTCAATGTCTTTTAGAGAGGAATAGCCCAAGAGATGTAGACAAAACCAAACAATGCATATGTAGAAATCCATAGAAAGACAGATTTAATGGTGGAAGTATAAATAGAGATCATCATCCAATTATCCATTTTACAAATGAGAACTCTGGAACCCCAGGGTGGCTAAATGTTATTTCCTCCATTTTGTACATAATAGTAAGTGTCAGAGTGAAGATTTGAACTTCAGAATCTAACTCCAAATCCTGTCCTGGTTCTACCATACTATGGCACCTCATATGGCAGGTCCATTCTTTGTCCTTATATCTTCACTTAAATTCTTCATTCTTTGTGCTTATAACCCCAAAGTCTAGCACAATCCTAAAAACATAGTAGGATATCAATAAATACTTGTTGAATGACTGGAGCTGATGATGTGAACAACAGTCAGTTAAAGGCAGTTGACATCCTGCTAAAATACATACTGTGTTCTATATAGCATTTTCCCTCTTGTAACAATAATTGCCGGAATTAAGCCATGCATGTATTGGGTAATGAGGGGGTGACCTTTTAGCACTATATTTCATTTTTAGCCTTAATGAAAGGATTAATCCAACCTTATGCACAATGTTGCAGCAGTTAGCAAACAGAAGGACTTACGCAATTATTTATCCAGGCTTCCATTATGTCTGCTCATCTTGGGAATGACTGCTTAATGAACACCTATTATGTGCAAGGTCCCCTTCCTTTCTGAAGCAAAGAAAGATGTGATATATTGCAAAAGGCCCATTATTACCTTTCAAAATCAGAACCTGTCAGCTCCCATGTTTTGTTCTTCCTTCAATTAGATACGCCTGATAATAGGTTGCTGGAGGTTGGCACCAACCCAAAGGTGAGGGCTTGGTATTCCTGAAGCTGGCTTGACTTGTCTGGAGAGTTATTACCTACCTGATGAGTGACTCTTTTATCTCCAAAGCTGGGAAAAGTGGTGGGAGTTTTATTAACAGGCAAAAGCTTTTGTTACTGTTATCTCCCATTCCTCTGGGAAATACAGCTCAGAGGTGAGATGAAGAGAATCATTGTATGTGTGTTTTCTTGTTTAAAAGCATGGGTTCAAGGCTTTAGCACTTATAAACTCTTCTCTCATCCATTAGGGACTGCAATCAGCCTTTCAGATTTCATTTTTAATGATACCTATGTATAATCTAACACCTACACTACCTCTCAAATGCTTCTATTGCAAGAGTTGGGGGAGAATTCTAGATTTCAGAGCTATTTTCTTTTTAAATAAAATCTTATTTTAGTCTTTTTTATTTATTCAGAGTAATAAGTTGGAATTTAAAAATATTAAATAATCTTAAACTTTCATTTATCTTCTCTATATTTGTCATTGAGAATCACAGACCAAATAATCCAGGAATTGGAAAAGACCCCAGTGACCATCTAATCTTAAATTCACTTGAATCTCCTCTGCAAGTCCTCCAAAGTGGTTAGGTGGTCTTTGTCTGATGATTTCCTGGGAAAGGAACCTACTCCCTCACAAGGCAGCTCATTCTACTTTGAAGCAGCAGTAGCTGTGGGGAAGTTTTGTTTTTGTTTCTGTTTATTTCTTTGACATTATGTTCAAATTTGCTTCTTTGAGAATTCCACCCATTGCTTCTAGTTCAATTCTTTGGAATCAAGAAGGAAAGAGGCTAAATTTTTTACTGATGGCCCTTCAAATACTTGTAATAAAAATATTGTATCCTTCTTTAGGTTTCTTTTCTCCTAACCAACCACGAATTAATCAATAAACAGCCCATTTATTAAACATTGACTTTCTATGTGTCAAGAACTTTGTTTTGTTTAAAGAATACAAACTGAAAAGTATGACACTCCCTATCAATAATCAATCAATCAATATTTACTAAGCATCTACTATGTACCAGGCACCATAGAAAGTACTGGGGACATAAAAGGAGGCAAAAGACAGTCGCCAACCTCAAGGAGCTTATATTCTATTCAGCATCCTCAGTTCCTTCATCCTATTCTTTTATGGCTGCATCTTAAGGGGCTTTAAGCAATCTAGTAGCCCTCCTGAATGAATCCCTCCTGTTTAATTACTTCTAAACATTCTAAACTAATCCTCACCATCTCATGGCTATGTATGTGCATTCTTCAAGGTCATCATTCATTTCCACAGGCTGCTATTACTGAAGAAAAAGGGAGTCAAGAGGTAGGCATCATGTTAGTCCCCTAATGCCATCCTTTTCATTTCTCCCTGCTGAATTATTTCCCTTTTTCAAGACCCAACTCATGCAACAACTCTCCCAGAAAGCATGCCTTTCTAACCCTAACTGGTTGGTTTTCTCTCCCTCCTCATATTACCCTGTAGTTACTTTTGTATGTATTGTATACTACCACCACCATGAACCTCTCCAGTAAAATGTTGATTTCTGAAGAGTAGGGATGATTTTGGTTCTGTTTATTTTTTAACCTTTTAGCATTCAGAATCTTAGAATAAGGCCTCAAACATAATTATAATTTAAAATAAATAAAATAGGTCAAAAATCTATTTTGATTAATCAATAGTTTCAAAGGAGCAAAGATTGGGATTTTTCATAGAAGAAATTTCTAATGTCATTCCATGGATAGCATCATTTGACACATTAAGAAAATGGGACCTATGGAGGTAAAGAAATATGACCAAAGTCACACAAGTATTAACCAGTGAAGAAAGGATTACAATTTAAGTCTTATTGTTCCAAATCTATTGTCATTTTCATAGCATCAAACTACTCCTTTGGTACATATTCATTTGATTACCATATGTTTGTTCCTTCAAATAGAATGTAGACTGCTTGAAAACGGGGATCATATCTTGCTCTGTAGTACCTAGAGCAAGGCTAGAATATGATAGAAGTTGATTTTTGTAATCATTTGATGCTTTATTTTTCCTACGTACTAATTTGTTGGGATGGAGGTGTGGTGTAGATGAATGAATGAACCTGGAAAATAGAAATGAAAGTTAAATGACACAAATGTAAAGCCTTATGTGAGAATTAAAATAATTAATTCCACAAGTAAAAGATGGGGAAGGTACATCAGGGTAGCATTTAATCTGAAAAAGATCCAGGGGATGGGGGATTACTAAACCTTGTACCAGTACAACTCGGAAGAGAGATACCACAGTCAAAAAAAAAAAAAAAAAAAAAAAAGAATGTGATCTTAGACTGACTTAAGGGACACAGTTTCCAGGAATAAGAAAAGGATATTTTACTTGTACTCAACACTAGTCAGACCATATCTAGAACATTCTCTTCAGTTCTGGGTGCCACCTAACCACCTAATAGAGAAGACATTGTTAAGCTATAGAATATTCTCAGAAAGGAAATCAGGATGATAAAGACCTTTGAGAATGGCAAAGATTATTTGATGGGAAAGAGGATATTCAACTTGGAGAATGGAAAGTGTGTACTGGGGGTTGGGATGATGAGGCATGAAAGCTTCCTTCAAATTTCCCCTCACAAGTCCTCTGAAGGGTAGTCAAATGAAAGAAGGGATGAAGCTGATTCTGCTTAGCTCCATATTTTAGAACCAAGAACATTGGTTGGAAGTTGTGAAGATGTTCGATTTTGAATGCCGAGGAAAATGAGAGCAGGAATGGGGAGAGAGACAGACAGACACAGAGACACAGAGAGATACAGATAGAGACAGAGACAGACAGAGACAGAGAGATGATAGCTAAATGGATGGCTGTATGGAAAGATGAATAAATGAATAGATGGATGGATGTAGAAAGAGATGAATAGATAGCTGATACCTGACTGGATAGATGACTAGATAGAAGATAGACGAATACATAGATTATAGAGATAAATAAATGGATAGCTGAATGGATAGCTATATTGATGAATAGATAGTAGATTGATTGATTGAAGATAGAGAAAAATGAATAGAGGAATGGATAAATAAATGATAATTAAATGGATGAATGGATGGATGGATAGATAGACAGACAGATAGATAGATAGATAGATAGATAGATAGATAGATAGATAGATAGACAGAAAGACGGAAAGATAGAAAATGTTCTAGGCAATGTATTAAGTGCTGGAGATACAAACATAAGCAATCAAGATAGAGTCTCTGCCTTCAAGGAAATTACATTCTAATGGGAGAATATGACATATAAAAGGAAGTTGGAAGAGGAGAGGAGAATGAAATGGTAGGCATTCTGAGGCATAATATCACATTAATAATACCTCAATAAGATAAGGTAAAACTTATATAACATAGTTAGTGAATTTAGGAGCAAAATGTATATTTCCAGGAGAGAGGAATTACAGATCATGCTATGAGTAGAGAAGACAGAATGTAAAGCAGTCCAGGAATTATTTAAAAGTCTAATAGGACCCCTACCACAGATAGTGGCTTTCTGCTCAGTGGAGAGCTGCAAGTGAAGTCTAAAGTGACTGTTGGATATGTCAGGGTAGGCTTTCTTAGACAACTTTTTTTTAAAAACATTTATTAATATTCATTTTTAACATGGTTACATGATTCATGCTCCTCCTTTCCCCTTCACCCCCCGCACTCCCCCCACCCATGGCCGATGCACATTTCCACTAGTTTTGTCGTGTGTCCTTGATCAAGACCAATTTCCAAATTGTTGGTAGTTGCATTGGTGTGGTAGTTTCTAGTCCACAATCATGTCCACCCTGACCCATGCGTTCAAGCAGTTGTTTTTCTTATATGTTTCCTCTCCTGCAGTCCTTCCTCTGAATGTGGGTAGCGGCTTTACCATAAATCCCTCAGAATTGTCCTGGGTCACTGTATTGCT